>NC_054565.1:5937814-5958269 GCF_017654505.1 Polyodon spathula | reverse complement strand
ATAACGAGAGAGACAAATCGATCGCCGTATCTAGGGATTGGCACTTTTGAGTAATGAAAATGTTCTTTGTTGTTTCAATAGTGTTTGAGTGTTCGGTTTCCAAGAATTCAGAGAATTTGTCTTTAGGTTTTTTGCAGATGCTTTCAATTAAAAAAAAAAGTTTCCTCTGTGATTAATACTTATTGTTGTTTTTATATTTTTTACACCTCAGCTATATCTTACTCAAACTACGGGACTTGATTGGCGGGACAGTCAGTTAATTAATTATTCAATTTGGGTTGTGATACAGGTGTGTAGAAAAGTCCTGTAGAAAACAGAGAGAGAGAGTGAGAGAGGGAGAGGGAGAGAGAGAGAAAGAGAGAGAGAGAGAGAGAGAGGGAGTGAGAGAGAGAGATGTTAAAAGGCAGCTGTTTCATTTTTGTTAAATAAAAGTGCTTCATAGCACTGCTGTTTCAAGAGCTGCCTGATTTCCTGTCTGATTGCCTTTCCTTTGATTCTGTAGTACTTCACAAAGTAAATTCCAACCCTTACCTACTCCAGCGTTCCAATGACTTATTCATAATCAAGGCTGCAGTAACTCGAGTGAGCAACCTTATTCCTACCCACATACATATTAACATTTCTACGTATTCTGTAGGTGGTTGTATATAATATTTAAAAGGGAATTCATTGACTAATGTGTTACAAATTTCGCAAGTGGTTTCGCAAGTTACATTATTAGACATTACATTTCCATTTGAAAACCCCCAGTACCTCAATGCTATAGGCCTGCCGACAGTATTGTAAAGTTCTGCATGATAATAGTGGTTAACATCAGAGCTTAACTTAAACTCTCTGTTAACTGTTATCAGTGCACAGAAGCGCAGTGCATTATAGTGATGTTAATGAGTGCTCAGAGGGACTGAAGGCGTTCCAGCTCTGTAAATCAGTGCCTACGCTACACGCTGGCACAATAAAACTTAACCAGCTTACTTTAAGAGGTTTACCACAGAATAGAAGGAAATGACCTCAGAGGGAAAATGTATAGCCATGCATTACCAAAGTTTGAAAAGTAGCTTTGTCAACTCGAATGAAACTTACTCATTTGAAATGGAAAAAGGGGTTTTAATTCAACAACAATGTAAACGTATATCTAGAGTTTAAAACATCCTTCAACAGCTGAATTTCCACATAATGGTGTATAAATACATATGCATACATTATATATATATATATATATATATATATATATATATATATATATATATATATATATATATATATATATATATATATGTATATGCTGTATTTAAATATTATAATAAACATCGTAGGGGTCTTGAAATACAGTAATCATTTACAGTAAAATTTTGACATAACTATAGTTGATATCAAAAAATAAATAATAAACTAATATAAATAACTAAATAAAATTATTCTTATTTATTCCACATGGACCTGACTATAGGATACCAAACTCCCTTCTGTCCTCGTTGTTGTATTTACACGTCGTCTTTGTAGATTTTCTACAAGTAAAAAAAAAAAGAAATCTTCACACTGCACACTGGCAACCTCTATCCCAGTGACTTTTGTGATTAGCAGCAGTCTTACTAAAATCGGGACTTTCTTGTTTGTTTCAGATTGTCTGTTAGGTTCCCTAAAGTTCTTTGTTTCTGGAAAACAAGACGACTTTTACAGCTGGGAACTAGATTTCAGCCAGCTGTATTCGACAGCGGTCGAGGACTTAAATTAGCAGTCGTTCTCGTGGGCACAATTCTGTTGTTTTTGGCAAGGAGTATGCATTCCCAAACTGCCTCTAAAAAAAATGCACTGGCTAATTGGGATCCCTGTCTGTCTGGACACTAAAGGAGGAGACCACATGTGCTACTTCCCGCACGGTTCCTAACATTGAGGAAACTCCAGCTTTTTAGCATCAATATGCAATACAATGCAGTTTAGTTTTCTGTGCTGTTGTACAATACAAATCACTGTGAAGCATTTCAAAGCCGCTGTGCATATGCAATCTCATACTATTTTGTGGCAGGGTTAAAGATATTAGGATCATTAGGATTGTAAAGGAAGAATAGACTCCAGGCCAGCAGCTGCCAAAGGTTGAATAAAAGTCCATGCAATATGCAAAGCGAATGTGTGGCAGTGTTGATTCAGATTCAATTAACTTGTTATCAGGAATGCTCTAAATGAATCAAACAAATTGGTGCTTTGTGAAATGCAAGAATCTCAAATTGTTTGGACTTCCTTCAAAGTTTACTTTATGTTAACAAGCTGCATAGGGGCCAGAGTCATCTTTAATCACATTCTCATTATGGCCATGCTTTGTGGCTTTAAAGAAATGTGTATTTTATTATCATCATACAGAACATACATCATACAGAACATACACCATACAGAACATACACTGTACAGAACATACAGACACATACATCATACACTGTACAGAACATACATCATACAAAACATACACCATACAGAACATACACTGTACAGAACATACATCATACAAAACATACACCGTACCGAACATAAACCATACAGATACATCATACAGAACATACAGCACATCATTCAAAAAGGGAAAATATAATTGTAGATTAATTAACTAGTCATTTAGCGGACGCTTTTATCTAACGCAACTTACAGAGACTAGAGGGTGAACTATTCATCAACAACAGCTGCTGCAGAGCCACTTCCAATAGGACCTCGGTTTACATCTCCTCCGAAGGACGGAGCACAAGGAGGTTAAGGCTCAGGGTCCCACACAGTGAGCCAGTGGCTGAGCTGTGATTTGAACTGGGAACCTCCTGTCAACAAACTTCTTTCTTTAACCACTGGACCATCAGAACTTTCAAATAAGAAATAATGTCATTTTTATGCATAAAAAGAACAAGTTAAACATAGCAATGGGACAGCATTGTACATCATAAGGGTATGCAAAATCCAATTAATTGATTTTAATTGTTGTGTGGTGTGTATGTATATATATTACAAGCTCTGTATTTAACATGTATATACTGCCTCTTTCTGAGATATGTGTGAAACTTGGCACCCAAATGGTTAATAAAGGGATTAAGTATTTGAGAGGTTAAATGAGCGGTGAAAGTGTGTCCCTTCAGTGATTGGACGTCATCTTAACAACCTCATTATGCGTCTCATTGTTCCATTGTGACAAGCACCGTATAAATTATCCAGACTAAGTGGGGCCATCGTCACACTCTGTAAGGCTGCAGCAACTGCACTACACTGCTCTGCTGAAGAAGACTCTGTATAGGCTATATAGCATTGGTTATTTTTTACTTTGATTTCTGTAAGCTTTGACCGTGTCTTATCTTAACAATCAGGAGCAACACAAGCTCAGTGCTCTGAATCTGATTTCTAGTTTTAAGGAAACAAACAAAAAAAAAAAAAAGCGCATCTCAGGATGGATTCAGATGCCGGGTCTACCTCTAGCCGGGCTTCCTCCCCTGAATTCGTGGAAGGCGGCTCAAGTTTCTTCTCCAACAAGATGTTCGAGGCTTATTGCAAGGAGCAGGAGAGGCAGCACGGGGCCCTGCAGCTGCAGGACAAAGCTGGAGGCAAGATGAAAGCCAAGAGGGACGGCATGGAGGAAGACATGCAGGACGGGAGGCTGAAGGTGAACAGTCGAGAGCGCAAGAGGATGCACGACCTGAACCAGGCCATGGACGGCCTCCGAGAGGTCATGCCGTACGCCCAGGGGCCCTCGGTCAGGAAGCTCTCCAAAATCTCCACCCTGCTGCTGGCCCGAAACTACATCATGATGCTGTCCAGCTCTTTGGACGAGATGAAGAAGCTAGTGAGCGACGTGTACGGGAACGGGCAACAGAACCATGGGCCAAGGTGTGGACCCATCAGGCCGCCCCCTGCCCAGGTCGCCATGCACCCTTTGACCCAGTCTCTGCACTCCATTATGGGTGCAGCCACGATGCCTCCTTGCTCCAGCTCCCCACACTCCCCGCCCTCTTCAGGATACCTGGGATTCAGGCCCACCATGCCGTCTTTGAGCAGTGCTTACAGGCACTTTCCTGGGATGCCTTGCCCCTGCTCCCTGTGCCAACCTCTGCCAGCTTCCATAGCAAGCTTATCCAGCTTATCCATGAGCAAATAAGATGCATTCAGACCGTCTACCTTTTAGAACTGAACTCTAAGCTAGCAGGGTGATCCACTGGCTTACTGTGCTTGACAGAACTTTCTTGAAAGACACAAAGGAAAGAGCAGAACAGGTCCCCGTATAACATCTGTTATTCTGTATATATTTTGTAAAGTTAGAAAAAGATGAATATTTTAGATTTTTTTTCAAAGAAAGTGTGCTATTTTTATGTTTCTTGATATGACATTTTTAATTCTTCTTCTTGGTATTTAACATTGTTTTATTTGTTGTTTGTGCATTACAATACTTAAAAAAACAAAAAAATTTAAATATTGATTTTTTGTTTCCTGTAAAACACAGAGTCAGCTGCTACAGTTTTGTCTTCATGGTGGAAGAAAACCATGTATTATATTGAAGCTTCTGTGTATATATTTTATTTCTAAAATAAAAGCTTTACAAATATATTAAACAAGACCAACTCCTCTCGTTTTTCAATTCATTAAATCAGAACCATCTATAGAGAAATATTAGATTTTTATTGACTTTTTTTAATAATATAATGTCAATGCTTATAACTTCCTAAAGGGTTTTTAAGTAAGGATTTAATGGATCAGAAGTTAATTAGTGAAGTGCATTTAAAATTCTGCATCAAAGCAAGACAAAACAAATCAGTGAACAAATATCAGTTATACGCATTCATTATTTACTTTCCTTTAGCAGATTCAGGTCATTAGGAGCTTTTAAAACTGTGATTGAAAGAATATCGGCAACCTATACAAAACAGACATTTGTTCTGCTTAGTTTGTTAAGTGGGTTAGTAAATGGAAACACATCTCCTTAACAAAGCCCTTTAACGCCAGCTGTTTCTAGTCTAGATTTTGTATATTCAATTTCATAATGTGATTAAACTGACTGCTTTCCCTCTTGTAATTACAATTGGCGACGCACTTTTATCACGCCAGCTCTAGCTGAAGATGGTGATTTTATACTTTAAAGCGATTTTACTTTGATATGGTCATATAAAAATGATTTTGCACAAGTTCACTGATCAACCCTGCCGTTCTGAAACATTTTATAAAGCAAGAAGCGACTCAGCCTTAAATGAATTCTACCTAAACCCAAGTTGTGACATATTCGTTTTATAAGATTGTTTGTATCCTTGTTTTAAAATCAGGAGGAAAACTATGCACTGGTGCAAACAGATTGAAGCTCAGAGTCAGGGGGGTGACACATGGCCTCATTCTAGTTAGCACTGGGGGTGCGGGGTTCTGTCCTGAGGGGACAGGATAAGCAGACTGCTGATGCATTTGTCAATTCAGAGCCAGCTGTAGGCAGGGCAGCCTCAGTACTTTCACAGCAGAAGGGTCGAAAAGAAATATTGTCACGTACAGTAAAGAAAATAAAGCCTGGACGAGGGTAACATTTCTCTTTTTTTCCACACTTCCCAGTTTAAATGCTCTCTCAAGGGGATTAAAAAAACAAGTGAGGATTTGTTTAAATTATGAGGCATCCCCCCCCTTTCCCCACCCTACAGAAACTCCTACTCAGGGAAACCCTGAGAGATCTGATCCAGCTACTAAAGCCAGACAATGGCATCAGCTGGTAACAATGGAGCAACGCAGCGCTCGTGCCTGCGACACAAGGAGGGCCATTCAATATCCATTTCATCATTGTAACATGCACCGTCTGACCAAAGGAGCTGACACTCGGGAGAACAAAAGCAGTTAGCTCTAATTTATGAAGCCGTATTGACATTCGTATGATCGCTCCTTTGTTCTGTCCCCCGACGTAGCCGTCAGCTGTGGGCAGGACATCAGGGGTGGCAGCTGCAAGCCTTGAAAGAGGGCTCCTGTCATGGGGACAACGGCTCCGCTGTCACCTGGTGCCACTGTCCCTTGACATCGAGGTCTTGTTCGCCCAGGTGGGAGGATCGGGAAGCTGAACACATTGCAGGGATTAGGTAAAAGCTGGGGATTTCTCCTTTCTCTTGGGATAATTAGTAACACTGACTTATGCAAAGCTGCTGGTTCTTGATTGGAAGCAGATGGTGCAAAGCCATGATAAAAGAACACAGCTCTGCTTTTTATTTTACATTGCTTTTTTGTGCACCTAATGTACAGTTACTGTACTTGCAAGTTCTAAATTATTGTAACAGCATTTGAAAATGCTTAATTTAAACATCACGGCCAAACCCACAGTGAGGTTCAGAAAGTTTCTACAGGGTCTTGTACAGTATCGGCAAACTCGTTCGACCCGTCAGTTATGAGTCAGTCTAGTATCACTGGCAAATGACTTCAACTCAAAGACCTACAGAAGTCTGCAGTGCAAACGAGAAATGCTAAGTGACTCATAAGCATGACATGCAAAAGAGAAAATAATTGCAAACATGTCTTACGTCATTTTTCTATTGCATAGCAGAATCCCTTTAAACTCCTGAAAATCAATACTACAGTGGCATTCATGTGTGCCCAAATAATGCATCTCTATAACACACACACACGCACACACACGCACGCACAGTTATATTCGTAGAGCAGGCAGACAGACAGATGGATGCATAACACATCGGGGAAATGTAAATGAACAGATTGCTCTATACAGGCTAAAGGCTGACAGGAAGATGGACATAGCTAATTAGAAAGCTGAAGGGTTAATTAGCGGGCCTGGGACAGAATAAGACAGGCATATTGCACAACATACGAACACAAGACCTGCCTCTGGGTACAGGGGAGGTTCAATTAGAAAAAGTGGCTTATTCAAAAAGCATGCGGGTTGACCTGCAGCCTGCACCACAAAGCCTTCCTATCCACATGCTAATGAGCAGGATGCAGCTGAGCTTGCCTTGGAATACACAGGCACTTTTACAAGAGGGCTCAGGTGTGGATTAGCTACATTATACAGCTATCATTTAACTCTTAATGGAGCACACTTGTTTTGTCTTTTGATTGCGTGTGTGTGTGTGTGTGTGTGTATGTGTGTGTATATATATATATATATATATATATATATATATATATATATATATATATATATATATATATACCTTTTCATTTTTGTACACTGCAGTTATACAGTACCTCCTTTCAAAAGAGCCAACTTCCCAACGTTTCTGTTTGTTCAACATTCCTGTGTAGGAGACCCTGATATTCAGGTGATACAGCCATGTGGAATTTCTTTGTATCAGATGGCTCACAAATGAGGTCGCAATTACACAGTTATTATTACTTAACTATGTATTGTAAACATGTAGGGTACAGGGTACTATTTCAGATCTATAGGTCAATGGCAAAACCCCAATAGTTTATTCTATGCTAATCTATGTTGTTTTTTTCTATTCTATTTGATATTTTAAATGGGCATGCTATACTAAAGTATGCGTTCTTCATAAGTGCAAAGTTACATTTACATCCTTCTGCTCTATTACTAAAACACTCCACTCACAGAGAAGGCTTAGGTAGCAATGTATAAATCTACATTTACAAAAAGCTTCTGTGATACATGAATACCTGCTCCTGAAGAGTTTTCTTCCCAGATGTAGTACACTGTATTTAACTACAGTAATCTAAACACACATACCCATGCCCTATCTATAAAAACACGCGAACACACACACGTGGTTGACTAGGCCATTTCTTGTCAGCCTTTCGCTGTCACTTTAAGGACAAACTCTTAATTAGTTGCATGAAGGGAGAACAAGTTCACCTTCCACACACCAGCGGTGTCTGACCCTATATACAGAGGTAAGCATAACAGAAAGTAGAAAGGTATGGAGCTTGATCTATAGTCGTTTTGATTCAAACAGCTAGAATGTATTCCACCACCACGCAGTGGTCAAACTTCCGAACTGCAGCCAGTGAAACAACCTTTTTATCCCCTGTGGGGTGCCGTAGAGATGTAGACTTAATGCGTATCGCACAGTATTCGAGCTTTTATTTAAAGTATGTTAATGATCTTTTTGCTGTTTGTGAAACAGCTCTGTTTTTTAATTTTACCATTTTATTTTTTAGCGTCTATCCTTATTTTGAATTGAAAAGTCCTGCTCTTTCAGATGTGTTGGCGTTGCTGAGCCGGAAGGGTCAGAGTTCAGTCAATGTTGATGATGTCATGCAGTAAAGATGGCTGAAGGGTGAGCTGTTTGTTGTTGGATGTTTAATTGTTTATTTTGTGGTTTTGTTTGGGTAATTTGCGCAATTTAACGGCACGGCAACGTTTTAGGGCCATGTGTGTATCCGTGTTGCACTTCATGTGTCTAAGTGAAATGTCTGAGTGTTTTTTTTACGTTTCTGAATAGTCCAGAACAACACCAACTGTGTTTGTTTACATACCAAAAGGCTGTGTTTCCCGAACCTAACCCAATTTACCCTAATTAAAATCTGAATGCTTTATAGCGTTATGACTGAACGGGTTATAATATAATGCCATGCATATAATAATATGCTTTAGAACTTCAAAAAGGATAAACTGGCTTAGTGCCAACCGTTTTACTTCATTTCACTCAGCGTTGAGATTCTGCTCTTTACCTGCACTGAACAGCATTGTAATTTTGCTTTTATGCATCTTGTTTCCAGGGAAGGAGGATGGTGGGGAGGCTGGCTCCAGCAAAGTTTCCAGTCAGTGAAAGATAAGGTAGACCGCCGTGTTCATGATATGTAACAAACAAGGTCTGCCTGATCCGGGGAGTAAGGTGGGATTAATGGTTCCCATATGACTCCCTGTTCAGTGGGGCAGGTCTCGGGTCTCAATGCATTCTTGTCAGTGTACAGCTATGGCCAAAAGTTTTGCATCACCTAGAATTTTAGGATTGAGACAGAGAACCAAAATTAGTTAATTCTATAGGGGGATGCAAAACATTTGGCCAGAGCTGTTGTCTTGCGTCTCTTTAAGAAAATAAATAGTGAAAGGTGTCTGAGGCAGGTAAAACATACCAGGTGTGAGTTGAAAAGCTGTCCCAGCAAACATGGAGTCATGTGGGATTAACCCACCACACAAATATTCTTGTCATGCTTTAGAAAGGTTTCCTTGGGTGTGCCTTGTAAAATGTTAGCACTGCTTAACAGCTACATTTTCTTGACACTGAGGCATCTGATTTCAGACAACAGTGTTCCTATAACTTCCCCCTTTTCTAAACGCAAGGCACTCAATATGCTTCTCATTCTTCATCCCAGGTGTTAGACAATGAGATCGCTTTCTTCTATTCTTGCAGTTTTATAAGTTTATTTTGAGTCTCTGTCATTGTAGATCAATTTCTGTTACAACTTTATATGTTGTGCTGAGTGCTACTGAGATGAATACCAGTACTAAGGTCCGCCATTACTGATATTGTTAAGCACAAAGGTTTCCTGTACTGTATATGTTAACAAACTTTTTGTTTTTGACAGTCTGCTGAAGCTTACGACTTTATTAAACGCGACCTGGCTGAGTTTACCAATGTAGTACAACGTGACACTGCGTGTACTATTGCTGCCACAGCTAGTGCTGTCAAGGACAAACTCGCAGTGAGTAGCAGTGTGTTTTTTTTTGCATATTGAATTCTATTTAAAAAAATGAAGTAAATAAATTGCCAGCTTATAAGAATAGGAGGGGGCTTGCTGCTATCTACCCATAGTTTATGTGATCGTAGGTCGAAGGATCGTCAGACGCAACTCAGAAGGTGAAGAAAGGACTGTCCAACATCCTGGGAGTTATAACAGACACACTTGCTCCTCCACCTGACAAAACCATCGACTGTGATGTGATCACGTTAGTAGCAACCTCTGCTGGTACAACAGAGGTATATGACAGTACAAAGGTAGGCCTCCCTATTGTGCACTGTATCCACTTACATTATTTAGCAATGTAATATTTCATGATGTTGCCGTTGGTTATGTTTTTTATTTGAATGTTTTTTTTAGGCGCGTCTGTACAGTTTACAGGCAGATCCTGCCACCTACTGCAATGAGCCCGATGGTATGAAGGATGCATCTTTCTTTGTTTGTTTTTTTATTTGTTTATTTATTTATTTTTTCCACCATAGTTGTGGTAATTTAATGACCAGCGGCCGTCATTCATGGTCTGGTCCTTTGTTTTGATTAAGAATCGGTTATTAAACGTAGATCACACACTGCGTGTTGCATGAAGAGAAGGTGGATTTAGTTTGCTGGTGCTGATGCATGCACAGTTGTGCCCTGGCAAACCAAGTTGTTTGTGTGTCGCAGGTCCTCCAGAAGCGTTTGAGGCCTGGCTGGTGGAGTTTAATTTTGAAGAGAAGAAAGCAGAGGTTTCTGAACTCCTGGTCAGCAGCCCATCCATCCGAGCCCTCTACAGCAAAATGGTACAATTCACACTTTCCAAAATAGGATCTTGCTAAAATGTGATTTGAACTGGATAGCCTACAAGGTTCTGGTTTCATTAGGGTTAACTATGAAATAGTATTCTAAACAGTCGCCCATCTGTAGTATTGTAATAATATAATTGAATGAGAAAACTGGGAGAATGAAACTTGATGAAGAACGAACTAGCAGCAGCAGGGACTTGTGCTGTGCCAGACACCTCAGAGATGGAAATAAGACTCCTACGGAATAACAATGGAATCCATTCCGGGTTTTACTATGAGCTTGATTAACCACAGTGTACAGGTAACAAGCTCAAGTTTGTCATCTTAAACTCACATTAAAACCAGGAGTGGATTAAACTGGTATGCAGTGGGGGATTTATTTCCATCCCTGCATCCGTTGAGGTGCTTTGCATGTATTTTGTAACAAGCAACAGGACAGCAAACTGCTAATTATTTCTATAAGTTAGGGTTTAAATAAAACAAAAAAAAAAAAAACTGTGCTTTAAATAAATTTAGTAAAATTACCTTTTATTCAGAGCTGGAGTTTCCTTTTTTTTTTTTTTTTAAATAAACTCCAGACAGAGCATCTGTTTTACATACTTCAGTGGGAAATTGTAATGTTCTGTTTCTAGTTACAGATATATACATTATTAATCATAATAGCATTCTCATTAATCAGTTAAACAAAAGCATGATTTTAATTTTGACAGGTTCCAGTGGCTGTATCCCATGCAGAGTTCTGGCAGCGGTACTTTTACAAAATTTATCAGCTGGATCAAGTGAGTCAAATTGAAAACTGTCTTAATGCATTCCTCAAAAAGGTCAGTAGTTTGTCAAGGCTTGACATTGCCCTATGGTTTTTTCTTGCGTTTGCTTTTATGTGTCAGAAATGTTAGCTTCTGCGTCAAGCTTGAGTAACAAGCTAGAGACGGCTGATTTAGGCAGTATTGATGTGCAAAAAATGGTATGAATCGGATTTCTGTATAGGTCACAGTTCCATCTCTGATGGCCCAATGTTATAATGTGGTCTCCTGTGCCACGCTGTGACTGAATGTTATAATGTAGTGGGGATCTTAAGTAGAATCGGAATTTCCTGAACAATCCTAAGCAGGCTATTTTCTTATCAACGTTGCAAAAAGGGTTGTTTATGTACTGCAGACTTATCTAGATTTACTGTTGTGTTAAATGGGTTTGTTTCTGGTGTTTTGCAAACAGGAAGAAGCCAGACGGATTGCCCTGAAACAGAGAGCCGAGCAGACGTCCCAGTCTGAGGAACTGGGCTGGGAGGAGGAGGAGGGTACGTTACCCATTCAACAAAATAGCTGTTAACACACTGGTCTAGGCAGACATAGCTTGTGTGCTGCCCTGGTGTAAAGTACATTAATGTGAAAGATAAGTTATTGTCAGATGCTTACAGATGGGCTTGTGTGTTTTAACCTTGAAATACTCAAGAAGTTCTATGTATTTCTAGTATGGATTGTGTTTTAATCTATGATTATTCTTATGTTATGCTGCTTTAGATGAATTCTTAGGGGCTGCCCCGTCATCTCGTCTGGATTTCAAGACACCAGAAGAATCCAGTCTTTCACCTGTAAGCACCACTGCCCCTGTTTTCACAGCTGTGAGTGGTCGAGATGCTGAAACTGTGCATGTGTCCGGGAACAGGGACATTATTGACATTCGACAAGGTCATGACGTGACCCCTTCAATAAGCAGTGAGAGTGTAACCCTAATAACGCAGATTGAAAACCTGGGGGCCTTTGAAACAGTTCAGGATAACGCAGCAGAGGAAATCACCAAAAAACTAACAGAAGCCAGCTTGGAGGAAGCAAACCTAACCCCGAGCTTGCCGGAGGACATCGGCAGGCTTCCCGAAACAGACAGGATCACAGATTCGGAAGTGCCTGCATCTCACCTGGGTGATGAGAAACCGAAAGGGGCAACTGAGGCAAAAGCCACAGCCAAGCCTGACACTGTGAAAGAAGATGGACCAACAGATCTCAGAGTTTTTGAACTGAACTCAGATAGTGGGAAATCCACCCCCTCTAACAATGGCAAGAAAGGTAATCCATGTGAATATAGCACTGCTGATGCATATTTTAAAAGCAACTTGATATGGGTGTAAAATATCAGTTATTTTTTACTAATTTATCTTTCTTGCTCTTGTGATCCACTTTGTATAATTGTCTGTTTGTCATCACATACTGGTGACTTTTTAAAATTCAGAAGTTTAAAGCCTCAACATAGCCCTCATGTGCAACATCTAGTACTTACTGTGTGTACAACAGAGTTCAGCCCTTCACCTATTTCCCTGAACACTCAGTAAGAACTACCACATCAAATACAAAATCAGAAGCTACTAGCGTTTTAAAATACCTTTTGTTTAGAGTTCATTTCTAAATTACCTTTTTTTTGTTTCTTTGCCAGATCTAGGTTTGAAAGTGTAATATTCTAATTTGCCCATCGAAATAATGTACATGCATGCATGTATATTTTCATCTCGTATTCTATTACTTTCTTCCAAAATACTGATATTTCCTTTCCCGCAGGATCAAGTACTGATATCAGCGAGGACTGGGAAAAGGATTTTGATTTAGATATGACAGAAGAGGAGGTTCAACTAGCACTTTCTAAAGTAGAAGCATCTGGAGAAGTAAGTTATGATAGTCTGGACTTTTGTATAATATTTACCATTTTAATAATGGGAAGTAACCCAATAACACATTTTAAGAAAAAAGTTAAACTAAAGAAATGTCTGTAGATGAGTATATTTTTTAATTTATGCAAGAGCTTATTCTTTGTTCATTACACTCTCATGTGGTATTTATATATTAACAGTAGAAAGTGTTACGGGAAATCTCAAATAGGTTAAACCTGGTATTGAATTTGTTTCACTTTGTGATGGGTTTTAACCTGTAGGTATTCTTCTATTTCAGCTGGAGGAGGAAGACTGGGACAACTGGGAATGAAACCTCATGAAAGTATCTTCAGAGGTGTCGCCAGTTTTAACACAGAAAGTCCTCTGAGGAAAGCGTCATGCTGTTTTTGTAATTGCTAGCCTGTGCCATTGCTGAGCTTCCTTATTTCAAACTAGAGAAGACTGCATTGATTTGGACATTGTTACTGAACTGTTGGCTAATTATATTGACCCCTGGAAATTAATGCAGCGAGTCAGAATGCCATGAAATTGTACTCCAATTAGTCCACATTATTTTCATACATTAAGTGTTACACAGCAATTTGTAAATGATGTAACTGGTGATGCTGGGGACACTTTCAGAATAATTGAAGAGTGACATGGTAGCATCGCATGGTTGCTATTTCTAAATGCATTTACCAGTAATACTTTATGGGTGTATAAATTATTTAACATTGTGTGTGGGGAGGATTTTGATTATTTTGACTTCTTTTCTCCTAATAAGTAATTGTAATTCAACCCTCAGTTACAGCCTACAAAATGTATTTATAAGTTTAAGCTTTTGAAATATTCATATTTGTTGTTTCTTTCGTAAGCGAAAGGTAGAGAACTGTGTGTGATATGCAGAGTAAATCACTTTTCTGCTTTGTAACTTGCTGACGCTATGGAGTAGTATGCAAGTACAATTGTCCCACGTGCTTTCTTTATGTGATTAACTAAAAGTGCGGAACCCATTCATTGTAATACTGCATTATAATATGTTATACATGACTTAACTAAAGAATCAAACAGCTTTCGATCAGTAAATGTGGAAACTGTAATTTTTATGCTTAAGTTTAAAAGAAAATGGACCCAGACCGGAAATGACTTTATGCATTCTCAACTTAAACTTTTGATGTTTAGTTGTATGAAAACTGAACAGCAGCTCTGTTGATTTACCGCTTGCCACTTTCCTATTTTCTTAGTCCATTTTAAGGTGTAAGGTAGCAGAAAATATTATTTTAGCGGTCAGTTTAGAAACGGCTTTTTCACATCTGGTTTGGATACTGTCTGCCTACAGCCGTGAGTGATGATGTGCAACAGCTTCTTATAAAATAGCAGAGGATTTGGTATATTATATATGACTCGGATATATACTTCCGCTATGAGGAAGACAAACATTTTATAAGCCAGGTTTCTTGGTTGTGGATGCCAGGCTGGGGGTGTTGGGAACAGTTAATAGTATAGAATTACTACAGCATTTCCAACAGGCAACTTTCCAGAGAAAATATGTTCTAAATGAGCACACATGGCTTTCATTTTAATTTTGGCAGCAGATAGCTTTGAAAGAAAGGAGTTTTATTTTATATCGTACATATTTAAGTAATTGTGCTTCTCTTATCGGCTGTGTTAACATTTTAAAGGGACCGAGGCACCCAGTCAAATGTTTGAAATGTAAGTGTGAATGGTTACAAGGCTACGTTTTCTAACGGCTGCTTTATTTCCAGCCTGTTGTATCTGTAATATAAAAGTCTTTATATAGCATGCCAGTGAAATCAGATAAGCAGCATGGATTATTTGTATATATTCTTTTGATTTAAATGATGTTTGGATTCTTACTGAAGTGTTGCTGGAGTTATTTGCTAGGGATTAGATTTCTGTAATTAACTCATGGTTTGAGGGGCAATCTATATTTTAAATGATAAGCATCTTCTAGCTGCAGTTTTAGCTTTAATGTTCTTAAAGCTATTGCTTTTGTAATGGAACCTTTTTCTTGGAACACTTTTACAGATCACCTCTGTAACTTATTAAACCTAAATGATACCAAGTTATTAGACTTGATGCCTGGGTGTATACAGCATAATTACAGTGATGAAAAAACGAATGTCCGTACACATTCCAAGTGAACAGTTGCTCAGCTCCTGTGTGGCGGGGCCATATCCATTTTCAAAAAGTGTTCACGTTTGCTTCCTTCACTTTAATAGCACACACAACTCATTTACACTGAAAACCACACTCAATTCTTTTGTTGCCTGCCTGTCTCTAAAAACACAAGAAAATGTAAAGTAGATTTATAGGATATAAGCTTCACCCATTGTAGTAAGATAAATTATGATAGAAGCAGTTTGTTATGAGACTAGGCACCTGCACTGTATGCTTTCATTTGTCTGTGGCTGCAGCACTGTAGCTGGTAACTGCAAGAACAGGAGGTTGCATACCCTTATTGATTACATACCCAGGTGTCTTCAGCCTCTAATTGGCAGTCAAGCCAATGCTACACAATGCCTCTAACAATTCCTTTGTTAGCGATGTGTAGGGTGATTCTCTAAGGATCTGTTGACCTTATGTTTCCCTTTGTCTTAAGATCAAGTCTAATTTCTAGTACTAATACTAAATATTAAAACTCAAACTATATATATATATATATATATATATATATATATATATATATATGTGTGTGTGTGTGTGTGTGAATTTTATATGACTTGTAGTAGGAATACTCTACTGTATATTTTCTGTATGTTGATATAAGCAAAGAAACAAAATAACTCCAGTAGGAGCCCAGATAAGGTTGTATACAATATTTTTGTCATTTTGTCCTTTATTTTCTATGACTGTTCTTAGTCTGCTAAAGCCTGTGAGATCAATACTGTACCTTAGCCATTGTTTTTAAGTCGTATTTTTAAGTGGTAAGTATTTAATCAGCCTCCAACCATTTATGGGAACAGATCCCGCCTATAAAAGGACGTTGTTGAATGTTGTACGTCAGCATCATCAGAAGGAGATCCTTGCAGTCTGGGGAGTGGTTAGAGAGGTGATCGAGGGAGATTCCCTTTTCTTGTTGGCTAAGCATCTTGGGAATGTTGGTGTCATCGAACGGAAGGTGCCCAGACAGCATGACGTACAGAACGACGCCCATGCTCCATGTGTCACTCTTCCTGCTGTCATGGGGTGACCCCTTCAGAACCTCTGGGGCTGCGTAAGCCGTGCTTCCACAAAATGTGGCGCTCAGTTCTTCGCTGTTCGGTGGGACTAGCTTGGCAAAACCAAAGTCTGCCAGCTTTAGGCTGAAGTTCTTGTCCAAGAGGGTGTTCTCACATTTCAGATCCCTGTGCGTGACACCGTTTTCATGGCAGTGGCGCACGGACTCGGCCAGCTGCCCAAACAAATCCTTGGCTTGGCTTTCTGACAGGGGCCCGCTCTTGTTGATGTGCTCAAATAAGTCTCCTCTCTCGGCCAGCTCCATAACAAGGCCGATCTTGCCATCCTCCGATTCGCAGACTTCGTAGACCTTGATGATGTTTTTGTGATCAAGCTTCTGTGCAATTTGCAGCTCGCGTGGAAGGAACCTGGAAATAAAATCTGGCAGAAGTTTTGTTACTCATACAGCTGTAATGCCAGCAAAGCAGCGGGAACTGCAGAACCAAAAATTGACTTGCATAGCCATTATCAGCTTCAGTACCATCCTTGATGTAGGTATTTATATACTTTGTACTCTTTGAGGAGACTCTAGAGGAACACACAATAAGCCTCTTTTCTGCACCTAGTCAGGGTTGAGTAGAGTTCCTGTTCAGTTGTTGTTTTGCTGAATGACGGGAGTTCACCTCATCAGAAAGTCACAGAGCACTGGGCTCATAAACTCTCAGACCAATATGGAGGGGGGTTTACTCCATAGTGCTGTACCCTGAAGAACAACTTGCTATGGGTATGAATTATCACGTGTCAATTAATTAGTTTTTGTTCAGATTTCTAATATTGCATATGATTTTCTATTTCAGATTTCACAGACAAGTTCAATAACAATTTAATTATCAAGTGTAAAGCACTGCTGTGTCTTCAGTAGAGCGCTTCAGTCTATTAGTACGTCTGGCACACCTAAGGGTAACCGTGAACCCTAGCCCCTGCCCCTAATGCATGTGAGAAATACCACCTTAGTTCCAAGTGGTATTTCTTATTGTTGTATCGATTACTGTTACCAAGTTGCTCCTTAACTCTCAGTACTCACCCAAGGACTACAATTTTAATCATGGTGCTGCAATCCTGTCTAACCTCTTTTAAAAATGACCAGTTAACAAAACAAACAGCGATAAAGATTGTATGCAGTCTTATTTTTAATATATATATATATATATATATATATATATATATATTATATATATATTATATATATATATAATGTATTATTGTTATTATTTTGGTTTTTAATCATACAAATATTATTTATCAGCACTACTGGGACCAGATAACTGGGCTGCTGTATAAGGTTAAAAAAACTGGTAAACAAGCAAAATATACTTGGATGCAATCAGGAGACTAAATCAATATTTTGTGGTCAGTACAAAACAAATAAAAGAAGTAAATGATTCATTTGTTTGAAAGAGATGACCTCACTGACATTGCTACCAGTATCCAATACGTATCCATAACATCCCAGTGCCCCGATACTGTTCGCTCTTACCTTTTGGTCCCTTACGTGTGTCTATTATTTTAATTGCCACGTGTCTTCCATGGGTACTGCAGTACGCCCTCTTCACTTTGGAGCAGGTGCCCTCTCCAATTGTGTTTTCAACCTCATACCCCTTGGACTGTAGCAGTTCATCCATAACAATAAGCTTATATACCTTAGCAACCGAATGCCTAGGTGAATGTCCATACCACAAGATTAACTGTCAGCACTCTCATTGCTGCACCCACTCGCACTGGGCCACCTTGACTATCCTCAATAGCAAGGGCAAAGTGCAATCTCACGTTTTTGGTTTTATTGTGATGCAATGGGGTTACTAGGGAAACTCAATTTTACCTGCCCTACCTAGCATTTTGTTTTGAAGTCATTAAGTTGTTTCGTGCTGTGTTTGATTTTTGTTTTCTAGTGTACGGGTACTATACTGTGGCATGCATGTAACTGTTGTGTATAGTTGATAAGGAAGGTAAAGGAATAGGATTCCTGATACATGTGTCCTGAGAGGCAGAACACCCATTCTTCGGAAGGTGAGGTACATCTAGTGCCTATAATAAGGAAATAGCTTTTTTTGCCATGCAATTTGTTCATATGTTAGTATTTTCTTTTTTTTTTTCATTTTGTACACTGCAATTATACTTCCTTTCAAAGCTGTTATTATAAGTTTGTGTTTTTTATGACGTTTCTGTTTTTGTGATGTCAGATGATGTCACAGTCGTGGTGTGAATCTGATAATAAACAGAAAGGGAAGTTGACAAAACCATTATTTTTGTAAATGTTTTTTTTTTATCTGAAATACCTTTCTGCTGGGGTCTCTGAATGAGTAAGTAGTACATTTTAGATTCTTTTATATCAGATATATGCTAGAAATAGAGATTATCATTGTCTAAATATATATTTATGTTCATGTATTTATAAAAACTAAATGTTTTTTTGAAAACATTTCTAAATGTTAAAGGTATTTACAAACAAAATGCAGCTTTAAGACTTATTATACTAAATATACTTTAATATCTAGTTTTTTAATGCTTCATCACAAACACATGAACATTGATCAGTCTGCATATCACTAGAGGTTATAACTTAGCCTTCGTTGCAGTTTTAAGTTTTATCAAGCAATATAAACATGTTCTCAGTCAAAATGGGGACAGCTGTGTCCACTCTTAATGTTGCTCCTGCACTTGACCCCATGAATGATGAACAATTGTGTCAAAGCATATACAATACAAAAAACTCCATACAGCATGCAGTTGTACCTCACATTTGTTTCCCAATATGGCCTCTTAATGGACTTACAGCTGGTTCTTCAGACCCCAATCTTACCATTTAGGCAGGACAAGAGCAATGTTAATGGAGGGCTATGAAACTAGATGATAACGGGGTTGGGTAATGATTTCACACTTACATTTAGAGCTGTATCATTGTGATGTCACTCCATTCTCATCCTATGGCTCTAGGTATGCCATGTAGTAATGTAACAGTTGTCTAGCGATTGAAGGTTATACACTGGGGAAACGGTGCATGTGCTGTGGATGGTAGGGCACCTCCGGTACATCAGCTATATCCCAGGGGGACACTCTGTGTAGTTCATGTCTCTCTTGTTCTGTGTGTACAGGAAATGAGCTCCCCGAACAGCAATCTGAACAGGAGGTTCCCAATTGAAGCCGGAGATTCAATAGTACCAGGACGTGTGTCAGAGAGCCAGGAGCCTCCTGGGCAAACACCAGCAGCACACGCACCCCCTCCCCACACCAGGTGAGAGCCTTAACACCCTCAGCGCTCCACAAAGCAATTTACAAGTTAATAAGCTGTGTAGAGGGTGTCTCTTAACGATCTGTGCATGGTTAAAAACGGTTTGACGTGTGTCAATTTTAAATCCATAGGAGCCTTTAGATTTTAACTTGGGCATTCAGAGATATTTAAAATAATTAGCCACAATTTAAAAAAAAAAAATCCTCTTGATCTCAGGGTAAGTGGTGTAACGGCTGGAACTGCAATGGGAGTCTCTTAAGAAGCAAAGCAATATTGGCAGGTGTCTGTTTTGACTCTGCAGGCAGCTGAGGCGATGCCCTGGCAGTCACTGCTTGACCGTCCCCCACGTGCCCATCGACGTCTACATCGGGATGAGCAGCGAGTCCTCTCCCAGCCGGGCAACTTGACCTGCAGAGCCCAGAACTGACCCGCGGCCCGCTCCAAGGGAGCTGAGTAATGGCACAAGAGCACAATACAGACAACCGCTGGGGAAATCCTGTTGTCAAATGTCAAATAAAACCAAAAAGTGTAGTTTGCTTGTTAATTAAAATATTTTATTCCCAGTAAATACGACCCACGTCACAACCCTTTATTTCTAAGGGCACAGGTTGCAAGAGAATGTTTAGGTGCTGCAAACCTGACACCCCCTCAATTCTGGTTTGTCCAATTCCTCAGCACAGCAGTCTCCACAACAGCTCAGGAGGTCAGTGGGTGGCCTCCGATCCCCAAGCCAGTTGCCCTTTACTCTCGGGAGCTTCACTGTGGATGCCAGTAAGGGTCCAGCCTCTGGAGGACAGAGACCAGCCCTTGAGCTGACCAGGCATCTTAATACGCATTATCTGTGTTTAAAATAGATGAGCACAAATGATCAGCTGCCTTTCAACATTAAATGATTTTTGTGGCATCGTCATCAGTGCAAAATGAATGAGCCGT
>NC_054565.1:5899511-5937314 GCF_017654505.1 Polyodon spathula | reverse complement strand
TTTATTGTGCTAAGAATGTTGGGTTTTTTTTTTACTTGTTTGTTTAGTTTCATTAGTTGGGTACATTGTACAATCCATGCACCTTGGCTGTTTGCCTCATGGCTGGCATATTGAAATAATTCATACTTTCATCTAGTTGTTTAAGTCATAGTGAAGATACTGAAGTCACCTTGAAGATAATGAAGTCACCAATATTGTTATATATATATATATATATATATATAATATATATATACATATATATATATATATATATATATATATATATATATATATACCAATTAAGTGAAGGTCACCATTTCTGTACTGTAGGATCGCTGATTGGTTTCTGTACTATAAACCTACAAGCAGAATAATGGAACAATTGTGTCAATTCATATTATTATTATTCATAGAAAATAACAAGAGTTTTAAAGCTGTGGGGAATTCCAGCTCTGTGGGATTCAGTGCTGTGGACCACTGCACTCCTATTCACTGCTGATGCAATCCCCGAACACGTTACGCTGTCTCAGCACAGTACTGAAGAAATAAAATAAATGTTTCATCTGTAAATCCCATCCCAGAGGGTTATCATTCTCGTTGCAGAAATGGAGGCGCTGCCGCTAGTTGTGCCCACTGCATGTGGAATGGAGGACCTGGCAGTTCCCTTTCTTCCTGAGCAGCGCATTAAACATCAGTTTCTTAACAAGTACCTCGATATTACTGCTGTTTGCTTGGAAGGCAAAGCGAGCGAGACGGTCTTTGCAGCCAGGTGAGCTGGCGAGCACTTTTTCCTTGGCTTCTGTTTTCTCACGTTAGTCTTCTTGGTTTTTTTTAAGGGTGTTCGTAAACAGTCTGTGATAAGGGTGAGATAATACTGTGTAAAAGAGAGCAGTCTTGATTTCCCCTGTCTGAATGCGCTTGCACGTATTGCATGCGTAAATGCTGTTAATAAGCTCTTGCAACAAAAACCCAATTACGATGTCTAGGAATGTTTGTGAATTGAGCATTTTGATTGGCGGAGGGGCTTTGACGACTGTGATGCTGTCTAATTCTAATTCTAGTTCTGATTATCTTCAGGTTGCAAGGAAATAACTTACCAGAGGAGCTCAATTTGGTTCAGGACTATTTCAAATTAGTGCACCATGCCTGCAGGCAGCTTGAATTAATGATGGAAAGCGAAAGGGCGCAGGATGTGAGCAGGAAACAGGAAAACCGTTTCTCTCCGTCGGGCCTCTCTATCACCAGAGATCAGTGCCTAACACCGGGCTGTCTCTACTTCTGCTCCAGGTTCACCCAGCCGTTCTGCCACCAGTGTTTCAAAAATTTCCAAAGCAAAGATCCGCCTCCCAGATCCTGTCATTCTCACCAGGAGTCCAGGAGACAGGACTGGAAAGAGAACTCGGATCGAACTACTTTCTTTGGGAGTGCCAGCCCTTTGGAGGTGAAGCTGCCCAATGGGCCGGCTTCGGCTCCCGCTGCATCTTCTAACCTTTCCTTCTTTAACGAGATCAGCATCCAGAATCGCAAAACTCCACGCCCTGGTAATTTGACTCAGGCTGCGGTGTTCCCCGATCCCTCTCAGAGACTGGTTGGAGACACTTTCACGGAGAACGAGGTCTCTCCCCAGGAGCCTGCAGACAGCATTCTGGACTTCCTGGGAGGGAGGTGTATAATCTGCAAGAAGGAGACTCGGACCTTTAATGGCTTGTGTTTCACGTGCTTGAAGATCAGAGCAGAGGCTTCGAGACCTGAGGGTCCGCAGCCCTCGTCCTCATTGGAAGGGCTTCATCCCTCGTTTGGGATGCACAACGAGGAGCTGCAAGACCCTGCCTTCCTCAGTAAAAACAATGGAAAGCTGTGCATCACCCCAGGCTGCCAATACTTCGGGACCTCACAGCACTTTGGCTGCTGCACTGTTTGTTATATTGCTGCCCAGGGTAGGTGCATTGAATGGGTCCAGATTGTCACACAGGGAAACCCTTTGCACATAAGCCATAAAAATGTGGTTTTGACCTGTAGCTCAAACATAAAGAAATATTGTAAACAGCTAATTAGTGAAGGGCTTTAGCAAATTGTCAAATTACAAGGGATCATTATACTTGCATGTGAACCAAACAGCCTGTTAACTACTGAGGTGAGGATGTATTGCGGTGCAATTGCAAGATCTCGGTTTAGGCTTGTGATTCAGGCTTGTGTTCTGACCTTTTTTTTTACAGCATGTGAGATTACCAAGCATGTAGTAACATGCTGTAACAAAAATAGTCAGCTGCACTTGGATTGCATCATGAGAAGGTTTCTTGTTTCTGCATGAATGTAGGGTGAGACACTATTAAATGCTTCACAGGGTGACTCCTTGTGGTGCTTTTCCAGGTGAAACAGGACAGCGCAGCCCGGAGAAGGTTGATGCTGGTGTTCCTAGCGCCCAGCCTCCTCAGATTTCCTCCGTCCTCAGGAACATGCCGCGGTGCTGTGCCCCCGGGTGTAGCATGCTGGGAAATCCCAGATATAACGGCTGCTGTGAGAAATGTTTCATCTTGAACAAGAATACAGGGACACAGAGACCAGAGGGCAATCCTTCAACAGAGCATCCTGGTCAGGTGAGAGAGGCGACGTTCAGTAACATGTCTACTGTAAGAGCAACTTGGTGTGAACTATCACTTAAGGTAACTAATGTATTCCTAGATTCAATTTGTATAGGCTTTTCTCTTCCAGTTCACATCCTGGTCACTTTTTACAACTGTTTAAAGTTTAAAGTACAGGGCCAAAGGGGGTTCTTAAAAACTATTACCAGCCACACAACTGCACCCCTAGTGGATATAAGAAGTATTACATTTGTTCTATGAGCGTGTTGCAGTTAATGGTTGACACGCTCTGGTGCACCAGCTGTCCTTGCCGGTTAGAAATGTTTCTAAGTGCTCTGAAAAAGAAGTGAGTCTAAATACCAGCAAGAACACAAGAGTGGTGCTATTTAGATCTGCCGCTCTTAAGATCATTAAAATCTCCTTTGCAAAGTTAGTTAGCTGGCAAGACTGACTGACTGAGTTCATTTGACTTACTGCTGCATTGCAAAGTGAGGCTCCTACTATATCTTTCATTTACGCTTTCAGAGAACCACATCCCCAAACCGTCAACACTACAGACCCACAGCCGAACACGAGTTGCTGTGTGAGAATTTTATGGAGAAGGCTTTCCTGGGAACCAGGAAAGAGCCAATTGGCCCTGCTGGCAGTGACCAGTCTGACGCAGCCAATCCAGAGCAGGCTGATAGAACCTGCAGGGCCAGTGGCTGCTGGAACTATGGCAACAGCAGATGCGAAGGATACTGCAATGAGTGCTACTGTCGAATCAGGAGCGGGCAGTGAGTCGAAACCCACACACCGGGGAACAGCGACAGCACCTTGAAGCAATTTCAAATGGAAGGCAGTGCCATCGTTCATACTGCCAAGTCCTGAGAGCACATGATGGACTGCAGTATTCTTGTGCCTCATTGTACTGTATGTAACCACTCTTTTCATTCTGGATATATCAGGCTGAGTTCTTTTGTAGCAAACAGAATTTATTTTTTCATATTTTTTTTTCATGGTGCTAATAGTATCGCTCAAATAAAAAGATGCAGCAAGAACTGCAGAATAACAGATTGTTTATATATATATATATATAAACAATCTGTTATTCTGCGGTTCTCTCTCTCTATGTATATATAATAGATAGATAGATAGATAGATAGATAGATAGATAGATAGATAGATAGATAGATAGATAGATAGATAGCAGATTGCTTGTGTATAATTGCAAGTTATGAGTATGGAGTTTCAATACCTGAAAGACCTGTTTTCTACCTCCCTGATTATTATGTCTTTCCCTACGAAACTATTGAGTTATTAACCAGACTGAACTGTTGAGAAGAATGAGAGAATAAAAGCATTTTTCGATCAGTTTTCCGCTTTCTCTGTGTGGATGTCATTCTCACTGTAATAGCTGTGTTAGATGCCAGTGTTGCAATCTTGAGATTTCAGATGTTGTGAGAAGTCAGTAGCACACAATTAGATTACTGGTTTAAAGGAATACTGTATATCTGCTTAACATTTAACTTTGTACTCATTATATGTGATCTCAAGCATCATATATAGCCTCTTCTTCACTCAATGATGCTTGGCATGTTTTATCAAGTTCCCATCATATTTTCCCTTTGGGTCTGTCTCTGAGCAAGCCTGTGCAAGGTTGAATTTCTACTGACTACTAGTGGTGTGCACTGACTGGTAATCTTTTCACCCCTGAAACGCTGAGTCTGTCAGAGATGTTCCAAAGGAAATCTGTAACAGTAAATGATGATTATGCACACATAGACAATAGAAATATGCATATATAATAACATATAAATTCAGAGACAGTAAAGTAATCCTTTAATTAGTAACACTGCAAGTTAGTAGTGACTGTGTATTCATATCAATATGAAGCCATGGAAAAATATTCTGGCTTAGCTGTAATTAATGTTTGTCTTCCCCACCTGGTGGTACAAAGTTGTAATTTCACTGTTCATTTAAAAAAACAAAACAAACAAAAAAAAAACATATGTAATAATCTTGATGAGAAAGCCACGTTTACATTCCAGGCTTAAAACAAATATGGAACAATCCTGAAAGTAATTTTTTGACAAAAGAGAAAAAAACGTAATGATAAGAAAAAGTGCCCATGTGTTTGCTAAGTTACTGCTTTGTAAATACTCTGCAATTAGAGACACTTAATGCAAAGTGTTACCAGTGATTCTTATTGCAATGAATCAAATATTCTGTTTATTTTTTATAATTTTGTGTCAGTTCTAGTTGCCATGGAAAAAGAACCATTTCAATATTATTTTTCTTTTAATCTAAAGTAAATATAAAGTATGTGGTAAGTTGCCTACTAGCAATAAAAACGAACAATTATTTCTCCCCTTATCCTTTTGCTCTAGACTCGAAAAACACAAAATACTGCACCACTGGAAAGGGGTTACACTTTGTCACCACGAGGTGGAGACATACTGCAACATTGAAAATGCAGGGAACTGGAAACGATTGACTGTGCCAGAGCAATGCAAACAAAAAAGTATTTTTAATCTTCCTTCCCCTGAAGTTCCAACAGCTTCTTTTAGATGTTAAATCTTAAACTGTGGCTGCTTTAGTCGTGACACCCTGATAAAGTCTCCTCCCTGTGTGCTGTTCAGGTAGGTGAATCTTGCTCTCTACCTGCATTGCCTGATGAAGTTGGTCTGCAGTTGCCTTGTCCTCTAAAAGACACCGGCTTATTCAGATTGCATGTCGCTGTCGTAGCTCTCTGAGCAAGTGTGCCAGGACACATTCAAACCTATTAGATATCCATTCAAATTCGTAGCCACGCTTTGATTTACATTGATGTAACCTGCAACATGTTGCATAAATATGTGTGGCCAGTTGCACAAAACACCTTCAGTTTTCTCCGTATTAAATGTTAAATGTTGTAACCCTTTCATGCATGGCGACCTCATATGGGGATGGATACAAAAATAATCTCTTTATATGGGGATATATGGAAGACGCAAGTGCATGGTGACCTCGTGTGAGGATGCCATTTTCTCCTCAGATAAAGCAATGGAAAAATCCCTGTGTCGGGTATTTATTGTTTGATCAAAGGTATCTCAGTTCTGTCAGCTTTTCTATTATTTCCACCAGTGCCTGGATTCGTGTTTTAAGTCTGTTGATCTTGTGAATGTTTTTTTTTTTTTTTTGGTTTTTGTGTGTGCTTGTCCAATGATTGATGTGACATAAACTAAATCCTTCTGAGGCTGTATGCAGTAGTACATTCAGCGAGAATCATTTTAATGAGGAACTTTCCACTGGAACCTTTTCTAGGAAATGTCTTTATGGTAAGATTCTAAATTGAGGACCATATCGCTTGTGCATCTACAACAAGACTCTGCTGATGTTCCAGATGTTTCCCTTGTCATGTGAAATTGTTCATCTGTTTCCCTTGAGTGAAATGCACAGCTATTGTTTTATCTGAAGCACAGAATGAAAAAGGAGGGGTGGGGGGGGAGTGATGGAGAATAAACTCTTTAGTTGTCTTAAATCCAGCTGGTAAGGATAGGTAAGGATAGGTAAGCATTGTAAAGAGCTGCAAGGTATGGTAAAGCATAGTAAAAACATATGGCAAATCATGATAAACTATGGTAAATGCATACTATAGCCATAGAAAAGCATGGAAACGTTCATTTCATTCTTGGCTTTAGGGGGTGACCATATTGTTCAGCAGTGTGTCTTAATAAAAACCACTTAGATTCTGTATTATGATCTGCATTTTTTTTCATTATTTATAATAAGATATGTGGGATTAGTGAGAAGAATTAGAATTAGTGAGAAGCTTGTGGTGGGAGCTATTATTTTCTTAGCACTAATACATTGCGTTACCACAAAATATTGAATCATCTTTGAAGTCAAACTGAAACTTACCCAGGATAAGATGATCAGTTTCATCATTATAATTAATAAGAAATATACAGAAAATGTATTACTGAATCCATAAACATATTTTTTAAGTCCAGCTATCTGGACGATGGTTAGAAAATGCATGAAAGTGCTTTAAATAAACCTTGCTTTGTGTTTTACCCTTTCTATTACAATGGTGACCCTAATTAGAATTATCTGTTTGAAATCACTGCAACAGCTACTCTTGTCACATTTTTTAATTGCAAACTATTGAAACGGACACAAAAACTGATTAAACGATATTATATCACACCAACAGCTCTGTATTTCTCGACAAATGCAAGGGTAAGAGGATTACTGCTTTAGGAAATCGAGGAGGGTCTGCAATGTTGTTAACGGGAAAAGCAATTACATTTGAACCTATCCTACTGATTGTCAAAGTTTAATGTTATTGCAGGGAAAAAACAAAAACATCTCTGCTCTCGTAAAGTTGTCTCTAGCTACGTTTCCACGCGCTCGTTTGTGCGGCTCCTGACGCCTTTGTGTCGGCTCGGTCTAGGTAATAAATAACATGAATATCTCCCGTGTAAAGTGCAGCACGGTTCCAGGGCCACACTCAATGTCAAAGCCTCACCAGTCTAGATTAGTCATGTCATGGATGTCTGTTTCTCCTGTGAAATACCAGAAGACCAAATTATCAGGAGACCCACCATGGCATCGGACTATAAAACAACCACTCCTCTAACAATACAAGAGGGAAATTAAACATGCATTAGCAATACCAGAAATGTATATCTTCGCAAGCAACACTGGTATACTTAGATGCAATGAAACAGTAAAACTTGAGGTGAAAGTGATCTAATGACCAAACTGAATCAAATGCCTCAACTAAAAACTAAAGCAAACCCATCAGATAAGTTCCCTGAAAGATCAGCTGTGTTAATATTATATATGATGTCATATTATATAATATATAGCAGGGCTTATATTACAGAGTGCTGTCGAACTGTAAAAAAATTAATAGATCAATAAATAAAAGCAATTTTGTGCCAGCACGGTCAACCTTGGAAATAATTTCTTTACTACCTTCTCTTCTTATGACAGACCTAGATTAAAATGAATACTGCAGAGTTGCCAGACTACCTGGCAATTTATTTCATGGAGTGAGTCAGCAAAAAAAAAAGTAAAACAGGATCCTGTTTTTATAGGGACCTAAAACCCAGCAGTGGACTCATTTTTTCTCCTTCAATTTGCCATTCGCTTGACATGAAGTCATAGGGTCACTGAAACTTGTTATTTAAAGGATTTTGTGTTTTGAAACCTGGCAAGAAGCGTCAAAGACCCTTTAGAAATGCATTCATAACGCTCACAAGTATAAGATAAAGCTATTTCTAGGCTCACCTGATAAAGCACAGTAATTTTTTGGGGGCTCAAATGTCCTGTAAACAGAATATGAGGTGTGTGTGTGTGCAATGTTTTTAATGAAAGCAAAGAGAAGCGACATGGCCTACTTTCTGTGCAAGATAAATGGACAGAATCATCAAGGTACGTCAACAGACACAGACTTACACAACTGAAGAGCCTTAAATTAGACACAGAGCGTACAACTGTGAGCAAGGCTGAACACAAGAGCCTTTCTGAAGCAGAGTGGGTGGAGGACAACATCTGCATGGCAGTGCATCACTTAAAAATGCAATAACAGGTTATTTTTAAACTTCTTACGTAAATGAATGACTGCCCGGAGCCTGATTTCACTGTAGCTTTTTGGCCCCTGCGCGGAATCATTTAATTACAGCAGAACCCCGCTGCCAGCAAAGGATTGTGGGCAACTGCAATATCCCAAATCCGAAAATGGCAAACAATACACATAAAATTCCATTCCAGAGCTGAGTGCCAATTGTCAGTGGAATGCATTAATTTAATTGCTACAGCAATTTCACGGAAAACACTAAAAGTTGTTGGAAAGAAATAATGGGAATTTTAACTAGGCCATTACGTTTGTTGATTATAATTAATGTTTTTAGTTAATGCTAATAGACTTACTTTCTGTTAATAGCTGGAATGTGTGCTTGATTTATTTTAATTGAAAAAAACACTCTAAAAAGCAACATAATTATCTGATCAAAATAAAAGCCAACTTTGTTTAAATATATTTGTGCCTTATTTATTATTATTATTTGTTTATTTTAGCAGACGCCTTTATCCAAGGTGACTTACAGAGACTAGGGTGTGTAAACTATGCATCAGCTGCAGAGTCACTTACAAAAATGTCTCACCCAAAAGACGGAGCACAAGGAGGTTCATTGACTTGCTCAGGGTCACACAGTGAGTGAGTGAGTGAGTGAGTGAGCCTGGATTTGAACCAGGGACCTCCTGATTACAAGCCCTTTTCTTTTCAGGACATTTTTTTTTTACCAATAACTTCTAGAAGTGATAAAGATCTATAACCTGATGAGAAATATTTTAGAAAATGACAGATCATTCATCATTGTCGCCTGTACGATAAAGTCATCAAGATAATAATTCTTCTATCCAGCCAACCAGTGAAATGATTAATGCCATCTGAAAAATCATAAGTTTCTATCAGTGGCTTGGAAGGCTAATACATCTTAACTGAAATCCCGTTATGACTGGTTTCAGCGATTTTTCTTTTTCGCAGGTGGAGATTGGGGGCCTGAACTTGACTCCATGCACCTGCCAGCCCAGCATCTTAACCACTGTACAAAAGAGTGAGGCTTGTCTGGACATAAAATTACAGGACTGAAGTACTAGCTTATTGAGCTTACTCTTACACAAGTGTTACTCAGTGTCTCACTGCGTCTATAATAATAATAATAATAATAATAATAATAATAATAATAATAATAATGCAATACATGACTATTCACTGGGCTATGCTGTAAAACAAGTAAACTTCCAAAGCGCTATAATGCTAGCCTTGCTACAATGTAGCAGTGTAGCCTGGTGTATTGAACCATAAGCCGAGGGCAATAGCTCTGCATAGAAATGGTTTTATCAACAGCACAGCAGCCTGCTTATTGTAGGAATTGTTTACTGGAAACGCTTCCGTTCCTGATGGGTTTGAGACCTACAGCTTTGGCAACGTCACTTTTCCAGCATTTAATGGATCCGTTTTTCTCCGCTGTACATATAAACTTGCAATATAAAGTACAAGTGTTTTACAACCTTGTTAAACAAGGAAGCGCGTTTGGTGGCGTCACATAAATAACCCTTAAAGAGTCAGTAGCTTATAATTTCATTGCATTTTCTCTTTCTTTCTTTCTAACTGCCTCCCCTGCCATTGTACGAGGCTGCTAATCATTCTGAGTGGCTCTCACAGCAACTGTGAGTGCAGGAGGAGCCCAGGGCCCTGGCATCGATGCATGTTGAGTAGGCTAGACCAGTTTCTTTGTGTTTTTCCTGCTGTACACTAGATATTGCTTACCAGTATAAAGACACTGTAGCTGATCTAGATTATATTACTATGAACTCAAAGCACAGTGTAACTGGGGTTTGATTGCTCAAACTCCTGCCACCTGTAAAATTACATACAATTGCGAAACCCAAGAGTCCAAGAGCAGTTCTTGGGTTCAGATCTGAAACCACTTTGTTATCCAGCGGACGTGTTTGTGCTAGAATGTAAGGGTATTTAGATTCTGCATTCTGCCATTAAGTTGACTGGTCAGACACTAGTCCTGAAACACATTGGATGCTGTCTGGTCATTCGATTACTTACACACAGGAGGGTTAGAGTTTCACTGCATCTACAGTGCACACAGCCCTGGGCAAACTCATTTCACTATTCAACCTGTGCAAACTAATTCAGTTGGATTTCATGAAAGAACTGAAATTGAAATAGGATAGCGTGGGGTTTTCAAGTATGATGCAAAATCTGCAAGTCTAGGCTGTTTAACACCCCAATGCGAGTGGATCGTGGACCATATTGGAACGCCACGGTGTGTTGTTGCTTTCTTATTTCATTGTCTGGTTTATTGCTATGTTATTTCAGGCTTATTTTTGACACCGGTCTGAACTGAATCAAAATTCATGGCGCCTCCATAGCTATACTTTATAATGGCTGTAGTGCCACAGCAATCCAGGAAGTAATCCAGATTTGACATTTAAAGGCACAATGTTGTGAATTGCCTTTGGTCCAAGTGGAAAGACAGAACTCCCAATGCATTTCAGCTTTGTTATAAGCTTAATTAGGCACATCTGTGCATGGGACCTCTAAGGCTTGCCTAATTAAATTCAAGTGTGAACAATTTACTTCACAGCAACACATGGAATGAACAATTAAATGCCATCATTTCAATAGTAAACCCTGTAGGCTAAGAAAGAAAGAAAGAAAATGTATTTTTGTCTAATTATAATCTACAAATCATAAAAAAAGTATAATTATTACAAAAAGATAGGTTGATTCATTTCTGCATGCAAACAAAACTGTACGTGTTGGTCTCTGAAAAGCATCCTTTACATTCTGACTTCTATTTGTATTGCAACATCGTAGCAATTCTGTCCCTGCTGACACAGCGGCACTCACTTCTTGCTGTGTTTTTAAATTAGTTCCTTCCAGCTTCCATTAAATGATCATTTTATGCAAGTCAATAGAAATCCCTTGCATTTCTGAGTGCAGGGAACTTCTGAAAAGTTCTGAAAAACACCGAGAAGAAAGATGGAAAAAGAAAGAAAATCTCACCAGCCACTGTTTATATTGGGAGTACAGCTTTATATTTCAGACGAATGAGTCCTTAGAGCCTCCAATAGGCAGCAGTGATGTATATTCACTTGAGGCTACCTTATTGTCTCATACAATGACTACTGAATGGATGACATCACAATAGAAAGGGGTTCGGTTTAGTGAATTCTAAGGTATTGTCACAAGGCAACAAGAGAAACGTCTGGCATTGCCAAGCCACTATATCTGTTAATGACAGCACACCCACCTGTCATATTTAACAGTGGAAAAGCCAATCAGAGGTTGCAAGGCGGGCATCACAGTGTAATGGATCACTGTGTTGATCACAGAATAGCTGCCGGCTGGCACAGACCTTATTATGCACAATACTTGCACAGCATTAAGGCAGCTCCCCTACAGTTCATTATTATTGCCGAATGCATCCAGGCATAATGAAAGTTGCTGTTGAAATGGACCGGAAGGTAACAGGCTACAGTAATCACCATTTGCATTAAGATGAATCTTTTGTTTGTTTAATTGCCATGATCCGAGATGGACGTGATGTGTTTAAGCTCTGGGCATATCGTCATCATCAAATGTCAAAAAGTCTTCGTGTGAGTCTCCTGCTAGTGCAAGGAGGGAACAAATGCATAGAGCAACGGAACAGAGATACACAGACAGGAAGATGCATTGGGAATGGAGGAAGTTCAGCTACACAATGACAGTGGAATTTCAAGGGGAGCAGAAAGCAATAGATTTGTAAACATGAAGGTTCTCAGTCCTGCTTAGGAGAGCAGATATTTGTCATTCCGTTTATCAGTGCCTGCGTGCTGTGGCTGCAGAATTCAAGGTTAGCAACAGCAAGCCCTTTCTGAAGCACAAATTAAATCATTAAACCATTACAGGCATTAACCAAAGTGCAGTGAACTATCTTCTGAATGCTTCATGAAAAATGAAAGAGTCTACTTTACTTTTCTAATTCTGTCACCCTTCAGGTAGCTCATTTTGAATATAGAATAATGTGTCTTTAGGAAGCTGGCATCAGTCCAGCACCAGCAGCTACAACCCCCTCCTATCATGAAATCACAGATGTTAATCTGAGCAAAGTCTCGCTAGGAACCTGCAAAGGACATCAAACTAAATTAAACTGCCTTTTGGGCATGTTATAAAAAATGAATGATTCTAAAATAGCATTAAAGTTTGGAAATTTCAAAAAACCTTTAATCCAATCAGAGCACAAGGTTGCACAAAAGTGCAATGTCGAATAAAGTTTCTTAATAATTCACCTGACTGTGTAACGGCAGAGGCTGAGCACAAACGGCTACCCCGAGCACCGCAAGCATGCGTCGTAACCACAATGCTAAAGAGCCGGGCTCCTCTGCACTTGTATCCGTAATGGCATTGTATCACATAATACTGCTCGTTACGCCAGTTTCATTAATCATTAACTTTCTATAATGATTCCAAGTCTGATGTCTTATTGAAGCTGCGAATGGGGAGTTTGAAAATGTCATTGTCGTTTTTTCTTATGAGCAGCTGGCAAATAATATCTCTCTGCCAAAAGGTGATAACATGAACGTATTTGTTTAGGTGGGAGTATGGTTCTTGGCTTCTCAGGGTATTAAAAAGCATACTAGCAGACTTTCCTAACTTAATAATGATGAGATAGCAATAAGAAAATAACGCTCAACAGCTTGTTGGCTGGAAAATCGAGTTAGCTGGCACTGTGTCTTAATTTAATGGAATACTATATCTCACATGAAACACAAGAGCCTGGGCTACTTCCCCCGGCTTGCAAATTCCGCCTTGGATTCTTTCATAATTGACTAATTAGTTCACAGGATGGTAAGGAGCAAGATCAACGAGGGGTTATGGAAATTGAATAATTGGTGCACAAGACTCATCCCACATGAGCTGGATTGTGAGATGAGGTGAGGTGAGAGGTAAATAGGGGTTTTGTTGGTAGAAAGCCTATTTCAGGTGATTGACAGTGTGACAAATGAGAATTTAAATATTTAGCAGTGCTTCTAATTATTTTGCATCCATTCCTGTTCAAACGTGGTCTGAAGCTTGTCTTTTTTTTTTTTACTCTTTCATGATCTGAATTTGGTTCTTGCAGGAGGTGACGGGGGGATGACAAAGTGAACAGATTATTTGAGAGGATGATTGGTCTGCTAATTAGCATTTAAATAAGTTGACTTTCTCATCTATTTCTGTAGTAGCATCCATTGTTAAATAGTACTAATTCATACACAAAAAAAAAAGACAAGAGATTATCAATGTGATCATCCACATGCATTGCAGTGACACATTAACAATACACAATCGAGAATACAGGACGATTACAAACGTTGCCTACAATTTTTTGTAGTTAAACTTGTACGTTAGTTACACTGTAAGTTATCTACACAACTGAATGCAAAGAGTTACCCATGATTTTCAATCATCAGGCACTTTCTTACATTTACACCACTGCATGATTTAGTCAGCACTAGGGCATGTATAATTACAATGTAATAACATGATAAGTGCTGTGTAATTACATGGAGATGTCTCCAGGGTCTCACCTGCTGTAATTACATGATATCACAGTGCATGCCGAGTTACATGTTATTACACACTTATTCTACCAGAAGTTATCAAATAAGAAAATGTTAGCAGTTACCCAGTTATTACCATGCTATTACATGGCCATGCATGCAAAAAAGGCTACCATGATTTGTGTTTTGCAAGGCGTTGTTGATCCATGCATTCATACAATATGCCGCTGGCCACAAAACTTTGAAAGGGACCTGGTGATGAAGGCAAACGGTAAGGCTAGTACATACCACCCCCACTAAGCTCCACCAGGGAAGGTGGTGGGAGGAGAGATGGGGAAAGAAAACTCAGAAATAGACTCATGTTATATAAGCTAAGCAGCATATTGACTAGAAATTAGGTGGTATCTTTGATTGTTTTAAGTTTAAGTATATCGAGAAAGGGATTGAGTTATGAAAAGCATGTGCACCTCAAACAGCACTGCATCACTGCAACCTTTGCATGTTACAGGTTGCTGCTTTAGGCACAGAAATAGCCTTCTCAATCAAAAAGACATGGTCTTTTCTGGCTCTCAGCATAGTTACGTGGCTCCTGTATGAAAAAGCTAAGTAATCAGCAGTTGCTATTGCAAAGACACTTAGAAAAGCTGCTGTGACTTCAAAATAAACGAGGGGGGGAAATGTAAATCATTAGCTACAGAGTCTGTTGATTTAGTTAGCTGGATCATTTTAATTTTCCCTGGTGAAACAATATCAGTCGGAAGATGAAACACATTTTGATATTGAGGAACATTTTATGATTGAATGTGTAAAGTTTGGATGAACATCCCTCCAAATATACCTTAGTGGATTATTCTAAATATTTACTGCTCTATTTATCCTTGATGTACTTGCTCACAGCCCCCTCCATCTTAATTAATCAGGCAGGAAAAAACATTAGCACAAAGGCAGAGGAGCCATTTATTTTCTTCTGTACAATGCTAAAGGTTTTAGACAGTGCATCCTTTTTTAGTGGAAAGCAAAGCAGATTTTTTGTGCTTCGGCAATGAATATTGGTATCCATGAGTGATGAGCAGCCCTGATCTAAATATCTTTTGTACTTGACATATTATTAGCTGGATAATGGGTATGCAAACATTGATTGCAATCCGGATTTGATCACATCTATAACAACATTCATGTTGAAGAAGATTTGTCCAAATCCATTTAGTCAACAGATGATCCTTTGTCCGGAAATCGCCTCAACCATGAAAATTGGCATCCCCAAAAATGAACTTAAATCGTATTTAGCTTTTAGATAATGACTTTCAATATATCCGCCAGAATACATGCATTTAAAATACTTGGTAAAAAAAAAACTGTAAAATGAAAGGTAAATGTTAATGTTAATGAGTACAGTTTTAACTACCAGCAGGTCGGATGACAAAAACCCCACACGGTTCTGCTATTTGATTAGGACATGTTCAGTACCTTTAAGTGGAAAGGGAGCACTTATTTCATTCAATCTGTAACCACAGTAACATCCTGCTGTTGATAGCCAATCAGGAAAATCTGTATTCAGATAATGTCTAAATCTAATGCACTCATGGTCGTCTATTAACTTTCACTCAAATGGATGTGCATTTAAACAAAGCAGCCTTTTTCAGTTGATGGGGAAAAGAGTCCACTTATTTCTTTGTAGCACTCTCACAGAGCTGATGAAATAATGAAGTGAACCCATTCTCCAGTGCTATTAATGAGAAACCCCATCACTGTGTACAATGGCCCTCACCGCTGCCCACATGCACCTACCCCTAGTTACTGAGGCGCTGTGCTCTGAAATGGAGAAACAGATTAAGGGAAAACAAACCATAGGATTCCACATAGACACAGAAATGCATTAATATGTGTGTACACATTGGCACGCACTTGCACAAGCATACATACATGTATACACATGAACATATACATGCATGCATATACATATACACAGACATACACATACGCATGCATGCCTGACTTGATTCTGAAGCAGCAGGGTAGCTGAATGGAATCAGGAAACAGGTAGCAATAATTGTATCTTTAGTGCACAAAAAAAGCCCTTGCTGCAAGAACCATTCTTTCTTTAACATTGAGTTTACTTGCCTAGATCTTTCTTTCTTTCTTTCTTTCTTTCTTTCTTTCTTTCTTTGAGATGGTATTATGGGAAGGAAACTGCTCTGCTGAAGTGCTCTTTTGCAGTTTTGTTTGTATGGTTTGCTACAAGCAGTGAAACTTTCTTCTTATCGTACAACTTGAGACAGGACCTAATTCTGAAATGAATTGATTTGCCAGTACGATTGTATCCTTCCCTGGTTCATTTTGATAAGGAATTATAATATTTATTTACGCTGGGCTGGAAGTGCCATGATCATGCAATTACCACTATGCCTTACATTCCAATAGCTTTTTTAAAGAGTTTAATTAAATGAAAAACAGCAATACATTTCAAAACACTTCCTTCCATTGCTCCCCTTATGCCAAAACATATTTAGGTTATTGCGGTATGGAAATATAACAGCAGTAAAATAAATATTGTATTGCCAGAAGAGTCTTTATCTTCAGCTCTGTTTTGTGGAATATTTCTTCCTTTCGTTTTTGCAATATTAAGATATGAGAAACTTCACGGTTCGAAAGTCAAAATAATTAATGAAGCTTCTCATTGCAGGAGTTCAAGAAATCTCATATAGAAGAAAAAGATAGGTCATGGCTGGAGGGAATACTGTGTGCCTTCCTTCAAGAACATCATGAAGAAAGAAAGACCAGCTTAAAACAAGCAGGGGGAGGAAATACACAGGAATTGCATCTGAAAATCAGTGGGCTGGTTTCACAGACCCCCAGTTAGCAGTAACCCTGGACTACTCAATTTAGGTAAGGTGAAACTAGCTGCAGATACCCATGGTCTTGTGGACAAAAGTGGCAAGTACAGTAGAAGAATGTTCCAGCCAATTGCTTTGTCAGATTTACCCCTGGGAGAAGAAGTTTCTCACAGATTGGATTCCTATTTTATGATTGAATGGAGTGGCTGCCTTTACATGTTAGCTTGATCATTTTTTTAAGTGCACATATGTTGCCTCTCTGTTTCTAATTAGCCTAATTCAACCAGGTTTAATTGTGTCAATGCACTGAGAACGAGACAATCTTCCCATATTGATTTTGTCCTCTGCAAAACTACTTACCGAACAACAAACTAGTAAGGCAGATTCCACAACTTCATTACATATATTTAAATTAAATTGCTAAGGTTGCTGTGTTTTCAAAACCCGTTGGACCTCAGTCTTATTAAATGAAGAATTTTCATGCTGGTTAAACCCCAAATCTTTACCAATTTTACGACACATCTAAGGAAAACGACGCAAGATTTCTGAATGCCACCTAATCCTCTTACTTTAGTAAAGGATGGTGGCATTTGTCTACGATTTTAAAAAGCAAGTTTGCAAATCCACTTTAAAATTACTCTTTACCCAGGATTTCCTCTCAGATCTGAACATGTGTATTATTCCTTGTCATAGTGAACAGGGAGGTGGCTGTGCTTTAGGCAACTCAAAATGAAATGAGAGAAACATAAGCCAGTGAGGGGTTTTTATCTTGTCGTTGATACAAAATCAATACAAGTTAAAAGCACACAAAACAACTGAGTATATTTACCCCGCACCTGTAAATAGGGTGCACGCTATTGAAATGTTTTTTTGAAGGCACTAAACTCAGTTTTTGTACCAGTACTGTACAGAACGTCCTTACTCTCCTTGAATTGTTATCTCTGTTTAAGAGCTGATAGATAGATAGATAGATAGATAGATAGATAGATAGATAGATAGATAGATAGATAGATAGATAGATAGGCTGACAGTTTTAGTTTTGAAAATCAGGCATGTTGTTGTACTGTAACTACACAGCCATCACAGCGGTATTAGAATGTAATTACAGGGTAGTTAGACAAGTCATTTTGAGTATTATTAACTGCACCAATAGCATCAGCAGAACTGCTCAGCAGATTAAAAATCAGTCAGTTTGCTCAGCACGTCTGTGGACTCCGCCATGCTGCCTTCTCGGTCACTTCGGCGCTGGAGTGTATCAGTGCTCCTTCACACTTACTATATTTGTTGGAGAAGGGTTCTCTAGAGTAGCTGAATCGTACTTAAATCTGCCTGCAAGCTTATTTATTTACTGGGCCTCCTTGTGTGAAGTTATAGATTTTGATAAACGTGGCGTCCACAGCAATTTATCATGGCTGTGACAGCACAGCTGCCCTGCCGGTATGAGGCGTGTGTGTGTGAGGAGATAACACGTGGGAATGTGGCTGAGCCCAGAAAGGAATGATTAATGGTTAATGAGTCTCCAGCCACAGGTGTATAAGAAGGAGAATCACAGGTGTGAGTGGAGTTAATGTCGGTGCTGGTGAAGGCAAGTGTTGCTGTGGATTTCTGTACTTTATGTCAGTGAGTGTTTGTATAGACCTTTTTGTTTTGGCCCCTGTTTGTGATTAAATGTGCGTGATAGTGCTTCACTGCAGCTTTCTTGTCTCTGAGCCTCTCTTAGTGCAGGTAACAGCTTGGGCCGTGACGCTGCCCTGTCACAATGGCCTACATTGCCTTTGCCTGATCTTGGATGCACAGCAGCAGTTAGTTCCCAGCATGTTTCTCATATTAAATATCTAACAAGCTAACTATGCCATCTGCAGCTTTTATGATGGTGTTTTTTTTTCCTCCTATCATCCTAAAAAGACTTTGCAATCATGTACATGACTGAATGAAGCACTATAACAGGACAAGCCTTTTAGAAGTTCTGCACAAGTAGTGTGTCACACATCAGATTATCATTACTGTGTTTCATTGCTGACGCTTCTCTGTGCTGTGTAAAGCTAATGGGACCCAATCTGGACCAGTCTGTGCAGATCTTACAAATCTGCTTCAAACAGGACCATGCTGAGCAATTGAAATAGGATCGATTTTTATATAGCAGTTTAGTGAGGGTGGCAAGCTTGATTCATCACATTAACTCTATCCCTTTAAGTGTAAAAAATTTGCAAAGCCTTGTTCGGCTCTGCCCCTTTAAGATCACACTCAACGCCCCCCTGTAAGATCCTTAGTGGCCTGAGGCCCTTCTGTCTTTGGGATTTGCTGTCCCATAATTTTCCCAGTCGTGTGTTGAAATCCCAGCGACTGCTTGGCAAGCTGATCCAGAAAGTCATTTGGAATCATAAGAGGCCAGGGCTCCCAGCTGCTGTGCTCGTCACATTGCTACAAAGGCAGGATTGCCAGCATGCCTTTATATCTAACTACCATATCTTTTGCACTGTACTCTCTAGAACTAGAATTCACCTTTTCAGAAGGCTGGCATGAGCTACAATGTTACCACATAAGGTCAAACTCTTTATAGAGTTCTGCTTCTTTTAAGGACCTTAACATATTGGATCATGTATTATGCTACTGTCATGTAGTTTCCACTGTATTTAAAGTATTAAGCATTTCTCTGTATTTAAAGTATTATGGACTTTATTGTTGTTACTGCATCTGGTAAAGCGCTTGATGATGGTGGTCCACCATGAAAGGCGCTATATAAAATAAAGACTGATTGATATTGATTACCTGAAAAAAAATACTGGATCTATTAAGGAGAGAGTTCATTTTCTGTCTAATAATTGCCTATGGTGGCAGTTACCCCCGGAGGATGGTGAGGGCACTTAATGATTGCCCACAGGTAATGATTGCTGGAAAAGACATTCATTAGAAACCGAGCAAATGTTTTTTTACGTATAAGGACATTTTAACATGCTTAGGTCACTTGAAATTTATGATGCTGTTTAGCAAGTTTCAAGATTCTAATACAATAGCTTTAAAAGGCATTACCTAAGGAATAATGACCACTCTGCCCTAACCCTGATTGGCTGAGAGAATCAATTAGTTTTATAACACATAAGAATTCGGAAAACATCTACAGCAATACCAAGCAACAAGCAGAACACGTGGGTAATGTTTTTCAAGTCCAGAATGTTCTACTAAAAATAAAGGAAGACATAAAGTCAAAAAGTCCATTTGCCTGGACGTGTTGACAGCTGCAGCCTAATGAGCCATCCGCACACAGTGCGAGCAGGTGACGGAGAAAGACAGATTGAAAAGGAAATTTGAATGATAAAGCTGTGCTCTGCTTCCTGTGCTAATGTGGCTGCTAGGCCCTTGGAGAAAACAGTCTTCAAGGTCATGTTAAGTTATGTTATCATTTATGGGTTCAATTACTGAGCCTTTTCCTCCTATCGCTCATCGGAAACCCATAGAGCACACTGAGATAATCACCATGAAGGGTTCTTATCAGAACTACTATTAAAGTATCAGTTTGAACCATGCAGCACAATAGTCAGTAATCATACATCACTGTGTTGTATGCATTGTGTATGTATTCTGCCTTTATGAAATCAATGGCTAGCCTTTTGAAGTAGCCTTTTGTTTCATGTTCTGCAGCTGTTCAATTGAATTTTCATTCCATGAATGAACCTTCAAATTAAAAAGGAAGCTTTCTATCCTAGTCGATTGACCAGGTTCCCTCCCGTTGGATATTACCAACATCAGTTTCCACAGCCTTTCCCGGACAGCCAGAGACATAAACAGCACGCTTCAACCGGGCACCCGTCCAATAAACTGTGAGTGCCATTGTGTGGCACTCCATCGATCAGGTTCATCTAATTAAGAAGCAATTTCCTTCAAAGAAGGAATGAGATTGCTTATCTGATCAAGAAGTGTAGGAGGGTTTGTTCCCTCAAAAGTATGCCTTGGTGAATAAGCAGAGTGTTTATCAGGGTATTGCAAAGGGATAGAGGCAGGTTCCAAATCACTATGGTTTATTCATACAGCATGTATATGTTAAACAAACTACAAATCACATGAGCAGAAGAATGGTGTTAAAAAGCAGTTACCATATTACTTCTAAATTATGCTGTGCTAACGAATACTTCATCCATAAATATGAAAGACTTAATCATGAGATGTGCAGAGATGATAACAGAAATGTCTTTGACAAATGTTACAAGTCAAGAATGATGTATGTTTGTAAATACGCAATGGCTCTTTCCCACCATCAGTTTAAAAAAGCACCTAGCAAAAGCATTAGAGAAGGTCTCTATTATCCTAACGGCCTTGTTGAGTGGTCCAGGTAAATGAAGTGGAACCGGCCAGGCCATATTTTCAGAGCATTTGTAACTTTAAAGTGATTGTGGAGTTAAATAAACAATGAAGGAAACGCTTTGAAAATATGAAAATATCGTTTAACATATGGGAGACAAGTTTATCTGAGACCGTGTTTTATATATTTTTTAATTCAATTTGTTATTGGGACGGCAGAATTCCCTGGGTGAGAAACATGTCGAAATACACCACAATTGTATTAAATTATCCTACTTGTTTTTATTTCATTTTTAATTTTTTTTTACAAAACTTACAAAAAGATATTGTGGATTAAATACAATTTGATATTCGGGGCTATTGTCAAAGAAGCCAACAACAGCCTGGAAAAGAGCGAAAACTTACGTCATTAATAGAAACAAAGTTTCTTTCAATTACTCATGAGTCAAAGTGAAAAATGCCCACTTCCACATGATTATTCTTGTGTAATTCTCATTGTAGTACCACTCCATTGTCACTGAAAATGAATCTGCAGTAGAGACACAAGTGCACTTAATGATAGCTGAACTATTGACTGATATCCTGAAAGCTAATTCTAGTTTTGCATTCCCAATCGCAACCTTTATTTTAATTCAACTCCTTGAACGCCAGTCAATGGACACCTAATATATGGATGGCCACCAGAGATCTACAGCATGTGATGTTTACTGGTGCAATATAAACTAATACTGGATATTCGGGGCACTTTATGAAATGATTTGGTACCTGACCCCAGCAATACTAACCATCTATCTTTCTCAAGCAGCGAAAACCATAATCTAAAAGGGGACAAGTCTTAATTCAACCGCCCTATGGCATGTTAACTAACGCTGGCAGTAAGTGCTTTGTTTCTGCATGTGCTTTCTTAGCTTTTATCTGCACTTCTTGTTACAGCAGCAAGCGATTTGCAGTAAACGTTTTTTAAAGTCTCCCAGTGCAATAAAAATCACTGCCTTGAAGTGTCAATTTCTTTGATGGCCTGACACTACAATGGCAATGTCATAGTGAGGTACCAAGGGTCATTTGTAGCACAAAAGCTGCAATAATATAATAATCAATTTGTACCGCGGAATCATACAGTATATTGATAAGCAGTACCAATGACATCACAATTGAACTAATACACGCTATCTGCTGGTAATTCATTATAGTACCATTACACTACCATTAGGCTATATGAGGACCACTGTGCCATATTGACAGCGTACTTAGACGTCTTTCAAAGAAACGTGAATGTAGGTATTTTTATATGATGTATGATGGCAATGGCACACACTATTGTGTTTTAGGTACGGTACATAAAATGGTGCAGCCTTGTAAAGCTAGTAGTGTGTGATTGTGACTGAAGATAGCAACCGTGCGTGTATGAATAACGTATGAGACAACCCTAAAAAAAAAAAAAAAAAAAAAAACACCACGGTCTCATCCCCTAAAACTCTGAGTCACAATCTTCACTATATAAATGCAATTTTTCTGCCATTCTATGCAGTTAATTATTTGCTGTACAAAAATCAATAGATGGCCAAAATATTTTTTTCAAAGCGGAACCAAACTGTTAGATGTAATTACAGTAAATAACAGCCGAAACTTGTCAGATCGATAAGTGTCAGTGAATAGAGTTCATTGTTTGTGTGCATTTCTTGCGAATTGGTGCGTGACTTGCCCAGCTTAACTATTGATCTGAATTCAGTTGGGGCCAGCAGCCATATCTGTAATGTTATAAAAGAATATTGGACCAATATAATAATAATGTAAGCGAAGAGGAGAACGACCCAAACTACAGTGTACAGGTTGAGAAATACTGGCTTGCTTTAGAATGCTTAGCCTTGCTTCTCTTCGTCCCCCAGAAGTCAGCTTAAAAAGTAACAGGGTAACAGAAAAATATAACGTTATCTGTCCTCACGTTCTGTCACAACTGTTTAAATAATGTACCTATTACTTATCTTTTTAACATCCTGACAATGTTTTACACTTATAACTTCAAATACTTTTTCAAAGCTCTTTTCAAAATGTCCAAGCTCTTTTCAAAAAGTGCACTGGGGGTTGAGATCTGTCCTCTAATTACTGTACAAAGAGAAACAGCATGATTCTAGGACCACCGTGACCACGGACAGTGTGAGTGTGTACTGCTCCCTATGATGGGAGCCATTTGTTTTGAAGAATGCTGCCTTTACACAGGGACACACAGAACCTCTTGATGGATGAGATCCTTCAAATCGGCTAGGTGGGTTTTTTTTTTCTTTCTTCTGCAGCACACTGCAACAGAACTTAGAGAAAGTGCTAATGTGCAGCCCTTGCCTTAGGTATAGTTTTGTACTCAGAAGGAGTAATGTGATAAAGCAGGGTAGCTCTTTTTCTTCTTCATCTCAGCACTCTTCCAGACCCTTAACAAATCAAAATCTAACCTCTCTGGAAGAGACCGGGAGCGAGTAGAGAAAGAAATTGAACTTCATCTTCAATAAGTACTATCACTCATTGCCAATCACAAGACATAATTAGTATTCTAACCATCAGTACCATGAGCAACATAAGTGTCCAGATGCTAATGGGCACTGACTCCATATCCATGATAAAAGATGTAGGATTGCTGGTCAGGCTTCCTGCCAGCGAGAAACAGCCCCGGGCAGTAGCAACAAAAAATAACAATGAGCAAGTATACTGTGGGCACAAAGTGAATAAATAAACCTAAACTGCGGTGGACTATTGGTAGAAGCATGTAAGATAGTTGTAAGAAATGGTGGTAATCTATCTATCTATCTATCTATCTATCTATCTATCTATCTATCTATCTATCTATCTATCTATCTATCTATCTATATATATATATAGATATAGATAGTGTACATAAGCTAGACAAAATTAGCACAGGTGCACAATTCCAGTGCTCAAGATCTGAGCCTCTAATTACTGTGTATTTATATAGTAGTTACTTAGTAAATACATGTGTACTTACACACAATTATGATAAAGTTATTATCGTTACAATCTACTTAATGTGTAAATCTTTTTGCATGATATAACCCTAACCATATATATAAACACACACACACACACATATATATATATATATATATATATATATATATATATATATATATATATATATATATATATATATATATATATATATATATATATATATATATAGTGCAAAAATGATGTGCACATTAAGTACTTTGTAACTATGCATTATATCATTGTAATGATATGTAATGATAATGTAATGATGTGTAAGTACACATGTATTTACTAAGTACCTGCTTTGTGAATACACAGTAATTAGAGACATAATGTAACATGTTACTGTTAAACTCAAATAGTTGGAGAGCGGGACTAAATCCAATCTATGAAACCGGTCATTGATGCTGCAAAACTAGTGCGAAACAATTCAGAAGACTCAAAGGTGTGCCTTATGATGTAGTATACCTGTAATATTAAAAGTTGTTTTGTTTTGTTTTGTTTTGTTTTTGTTGCTTTTATTGCAATAGTGCAAATTGAACTTTGGTGTAAATTATCTTAAAAAATCTGATTCATTGTTTACTCTTGACGGCTTTTCAGCAACAGAGATGAAGTTCTCTCACAATAAACAATCTCCCCTGGCTTCAGTTTAGCTTTTACACAGCAAAGAAATTAATCAAGTTTCCTGCTGTATGATTAATGTTAAGCAAAGCACTTAAATAATTCACCAACACCGAACAGGATCTGAAATCCACCCAGGCTTTCTGCTCGTTTCCATGTCTTCACTACATTTTAAACATTCATTAAAGAACAAGTTTAACTAAAAAAAACTTTTTCTCCCAACAAAACATACAGTGCACGCAGCATACTAGTTTTTTTTTTTAATTTAATCTCAATAAAATCACCCTGCTGAGTATTATTGTGCAATAAACCTGCTCCATATTTAAATAGCTCTGCAGCAAATAACTGGTGAGATGGGCATAGAGAATGAATTGCTCCTCCACTCCCTGAAAGAGTAAGCTGGAGACGTTTTAGCAGACTGTCAGTCACAAAACCAAGCAAGTCAACACAAAAGCTCCCCATTTCCCATGATTCAGCTCCAGCAGATCTGGTGCCAAACAGGAATTAATTCACGTTGGCCATGCTCCTGAATTGGAGCCGTGGGCTTGTGAATGCTGTCAAGTGAGGAAGGACTTTCACAAGCTAGGGTTCAGCTCAGGACGAACCAGCGGGAACAATGTACTGAAGCTTAATTTTTTTAGTAGTAATTCTATTATAGGAAGTCTATAGCAGGAACATATTTTTGCACATTATATGTAAGTACACAATTGTATCAGAAAAGGGTTAGGGTTATATCATGCAAAAAGATTTCCACATTAAATATATTGTAACTATGCTTAATAACATTGTAACTATGTGTAAATACACATGTATTTAAGGAGTAACTACACGTAATTAGAGACCCTTAATGTAAAGTGTTACCAGAGACTTAGCAGTACCTGGTTCTAGCTTCGGTCTGGCCTTTTAGGGTCTTGTGTCAAGAAGCAGCTGTCAAGCCACTGAAACAATATACCCGGATGGCTACTCTGGGAACAGGGACCACATATATTGCCTGTAGCACAGCTATATTTCAAAAGCTTTCTCTGAAACGCTGTCAGGACAATCTTGGCAGCTGCACTGAAAGCCATCCCAGTGTGCTGTAGCTCATTCACAAGGTTTGTTGTTTTGAAACCGTTTGAAAAGACAGCTGACAAAAAAGTACAGATAAAAGTCCAGCCAACTACTGTACATTACAGACTGTAGACTCTGATCCGGTTTCAGCCAATCGAAGCACAGGATTGTGTATGCCTTATGCCATGAAACACTACAATTCTGAATCTCATCAGCAACTTCCTGAAACCGATCTGGCCCCAAGGGCCACAGATCCAGCATGGTCACGTTATTCATTGGGGTTTAATGTCTGTATAAAGCAGGACTATAGGTGATAAACATGCTATTTCAAGCTCTTGATTTGTTGATCCTCTAATGCGAGCACAAAGTCTACAAGCAAAATAAACAGCAAAAACGTTTGCAGTTTTTAGCTGTCAGATTCGATTCGGGAGGGTTTCAAGCATTGAATTAGAGACGCTTTAATTGGATGCAAGATTTCAAGCAGAGTTTTATGATGTCGTTTTCAGAGCTGACATATAGAAAGTCATAAACTCAACCCAGCTTGATCTGAGCAAAAATGAGCTAAACCTTCTATAGTATACTTCATTTCTGTTTGTCAGTATACGTGGCTGTGCTAGCCTCTTATCCCTGTGCGCTCTCTGCAATGCAAGATGGACTGCATGTCTTCCAATTTGATAATGAAGCACATTCTTCTGTTTCCTCCACAAGACTAAATCACCACAACAGCTTAATTAACCTTTGCAAAGCTAGTTTGTCTTATGCAGAGCTGCATGTTTAGTGTAGAGTGAGGGTGCTCCTGAATGGTTTCTAATTCATGTTACTTACAATCTAATCCTATTGTTTTTTACACATATTCTCTAATTGAAACCCCCTCCCAACCTGGTGTGAGTTGGCATTTATTGTATACCGTTGGCTGCCATGGTAATTTGCCCTTACTAAAATGGCACCTGCCTTTTTTGACGCCCATTTTAATAAGGTCACTGTGAATGAGAAGAAGTAAGGAAACCCACAGGAACACTATAGCAGTATACCTCTTTCAGAAATGACTGTGCATTTGTGTAACACAGAAATTTACATTAAAAGTTAGAACTTCATCAGTTAGGGTTTGTGTTTCGCGATTGCTTTCTCAAAAACAACAATCAGTTTCCTATGGTTAAATTACTCTAATTACTAAAGTGATCAGAGCATTGGGGAAAATAGACTGATTCACTTTCCATATCACACACAGGCTGCCAGAGGCAACATACTTCCAATTAGACATCATCTGTTCTGTAACTAATGTTGACACGTCCTGTATTATCCTTGAGGTGTCCTGATGTTTTCTGACAGCATGCCTGGGGGGACCACGAGCTGAAATGGAGGAATTATTCTGACTAGTAGCACGCTGTCCCAACACCTCTTGAATGCATAGTCATAACGGTGAAGATAGAGGAGAAATGGCATGCAGCTCCAACCTGAAAACGTCATTTTCTGTTTCCTGTATTACTTCTTTTGATCAAGTTACATATGCCTCATGTTGCTGATTAAAGTTACTGAAGCTAAAAAAAAAAAGAATTCCAAATAATCTTACCTGTTATGTGCTTACATTTGTTCTAAGTCATTAACCAATCAGCTGCTTCCCTTATTGACTGACAGGCTTTCAGCCAGTAACATGCCTTGACCCAGAAGACCCTGCTGAAGTGAAATGACGTGGAAGTGTAATGGATTTCCCGAGAGTAAGGCATATGAAGGGATAGTTGTCTTTCCCCTAATGCAGTGTTAGATAGCATGTTAAAAAACAACTCTGCTTCCTGGTACCTCATTATTTTCTGTGTAGATGACATAGTCTAATTACAGCTGGGGTGAAATTGATCTACAGCACAGAAAGGGGAGTGCCCCAATTTTGTTTACTTGTCTTTTTTATGTTCCCTCTGAATGGTTCGGTTGTTCCAAGTTCTTGCAAATGGTCGGGAAGGACTTATGTGAGAGACGTTGCATTGCCATTGTCTGGTTCTTCCAGTGATTAGTGGGTCTTGCATACTGTGGGTATGTGCTGCTCTGAAGAGCTGTTCAAAGTTTTAAACTTATTAGAAATGAAAAGCAGAACGAAAGGTCAGTGACAGGAAAATACATTTTAAAACCTTAAATACTACACCTGTAATACCAAGCTTGAAGTGCATGGACTGGGTTGCCTTGACAATGGCAATCATGCACATATTCTTCATCCTGCAATTATAGGGGAATGGTCTATGCAGAAGATTTATACAGAAACCCATAATGAACTGGAGATGAAAACTGTTACGACACTACAGGATGAAAACTCTCAACAGAGAACAAAACGCTGACAGATAGAATCACTCATATTTTAAAAGCTCTGATTAATTAAACAGTTATGATACATTGCAAACATTTGTAGCCTGAAGCTTTACTGAACTGGAGCCAAGGGAAGAAATAATTTTCAATTCTGCAAATCATTGCCACGTCTTGAGACATCAGAACTTTCCAATCAAAACTTTACAGGGATCTACTTTTTACTGAGGGAAGGGAAAGGAGGGGAAAATCTTCAAAGCCAGATAAACAGATGCAAAAAAAAGGATACATTTGAATCTGGTTTATTGTACTGTACGAGGGAAGTTTTGATGAAAACCTTTCAATGTCCAGGTAGAGCACACAGGACAGCTGGAATACTTGTTTGTATATTGCCTCTGCAGTGAAGCGCGATAAACATAGTTAACATAACTCTTTCTGCAAAGAGTCTAGACGCCACACCAGGCTGTCACTGGTCCATTCTTTAACGATTTTTTAGTATCGATTAAAAAAAAAAAAAACGAACAAGAAAATGGTTCAGTGCTGGTACTCTAGCAACCAGACTGTACTGCAGTTGCATTGGCACTGCAGGTTAACACAGGAATACAATCACAAGTTAAACTGCCCCACTGTATTCCTCAGTCACTTGTCAAATATCAATTGACTTTCTTACTTTTGTGCTTATTATTTACGTTGCAAAATTACACCATAAATTTGACTGAACAAATAAATAACATTATTGTTCATTCTTTTCTTGATACATTTTCGTGTCTGCAATGTTTTTCAGTGCTTGCCAAGGTTTTGAAAGCCATTTTCTTACCTCTTATTATTCCCTATGGGAATGTGTCTCCCCACTAATGGAAACAGTGGAAATGGGGGTACAGTACTTGTTTCTTTAGCATGTATACAGTATTTATTTAGAGATAGAGATCCTGCTAAGAACCTTCTTTAATCTCAGGGTATATGGAGACTGGTATATGTGAAACCAATCAGCGATTGAATCAGAAGAGGGCTGTGGCAGACAGTAAATATCTGTATGGAAACACAACCAAGCGTGTGAGCCAATGAGGAACCCCGCTTTGCATCACGTAACCAATCAGGGATGGCCAATGGAGAGTGAGGCAATATCTATCATTGGAACCCTGCAAATTCTCACAAAATAACACGTATTCATCAATAAACGCAGAGATGCTGATGACAAAACAGAGGAAAACACGGATTTTAAAACACGTGAGGCCCACGTTAACAATGGCAGACTGAAGCAGAGAGAATCGAGCACAAAAGCAGAGCCAGCACTGATCACTTTTACCCTGTCGAAAATATGCTGGATAGGAGTTGTGCCTCCTTCATGACCCCTTTGCAAAATCACCACAAGATCAAACATACACCAGCAGCTCTAAACAGGTCTTGCACGACTAATTCATTCGATATTCATTTGTGAATTTCCATCCACAAGGCCTTTGAAATTTTTATGAGTTGAGCCTTGATTTTTTCCTTTTTTTAAAAAAGACATTAAAATGAATAAGATCCAGAATGGTCAAACCTGGAAGCTGCCAATTCTTTGATGCAAACTTTTTAAAAGCACAGCATCACACTTCAGTTTTATCTACCACTTCAAAGTCATTACTACCTTCCAGGTTCTAGCCACTCCACATGGTCCCTCTTTGAAATATCCTAACTTTAGAGAAGCCTCTAAAACACAGTGAAGATTACATCTGAATTATTTCTCATAGTTTCCAGTGCAGGGCTATAATGAGGACGCACTTCAGTTGTATATTCAATTATGCGTATAAGATTTTAACAAAAGCAACACTTTTAAAATGTCCTGTTAGTCATACGCCATAGACGGATACATGTTTATTAGATTAGTCATGTTCAGATAAAAATAGATTCAGTAAGATTTGTTCTTCTGTTTCCCCTAGTGACTTCAGGTCTGCAGAGTTTTCAAATACATGCTTACTCCATTTCTAATGAAAACCGATTGTCGGTTCATTAGCACTCCTGAGGCGTAAGAAGATTGCAGGGGTCCTGTTGTTGCAGAAAACACTTTGCATAGATGCAGAAAGAACAAGAGCTCAATCAGATCACCCACCATCAATAAACTTTGCAAACAGGGTTGCAAAAACGAATAATTTAAACACCTGCTACTGTAACGGGCAGAGATGTGTGATACACATGTGATGAGAGGAGGTTAAAAGCTTTAAAACCACCAATGCAGATGAGCCCAGCTCTTTTGTACTGTGGTTAAGGTGTTTGCTTGCGGTAAAGATAAACCCCTTGTTAAATGGTCCTGACAGTGCAGAAATCCCTCTCTCCCAGCAATCACTCATCTTGTGTATTTCATTCCCCGGTCCTGTTGTCTTGCGTTGTTTCTTGGTTGGTCAGTAGACATTGATTTGGAGAGTTAAAGTTATTGGATTAGTGCGGCTCCCCGGCTGGCTTTCATTCATTTAATCTCAGTCAGCCGCTGTATCAGCATTTGCCAGGCAGGCCCTTGTCAGCCGTCAGCTGAAGGATAGTTAATTGCGCTAATGTATTGAAACCATTTTAAAGAGTTTCAACTGAGCCACAATGAAATACCGGCAGTTGTTCTGTTGTCAGTTCATTTTGGAAATAAATAAATAAATAGGTAAAAATATCAGAACTTTGTTTGGTGGAATTATTTCAATTATATGCTCAAATTGTTGTCATTGTCCCTTTTTTATTTTGACAGGGATCTGTTTGAACTCTTTATCAAGATGGGTTATTTTAAACTTCTCTAAACTATCTTGCGTTTGCAGGGTGGAATATTTTATAGCGCTCTCTGTTTGGGTCCCACAACATATTAACCAGCAGTCATGCTCAATTTTACAGAAATATAATTCGCCCTGGTCTGTGTAATACATTCGTCCATGAAATTAACCTTCAATTCACACTGCTTTATCAGACAGCAAACCTTAGCATTTGAATTATTCTCCAACAGGTAAGCAAGCCTGCCAAGTGGGAATGTAAAGCTGTGAGAATGTGGCCAGGTTAAACTGATTAACGGATTTCCAATCTAACCTTGCCACTTGTACATAAATGGTAGTCTCCAATTAAGTTTAGACTGGGACTAAAGGAGAGTTTGTGTATGTGCTGTGTCTGGGTTTGGGTGACACTGGTTAATAAGCTAGTACCTTCTGATTTATATTTTGTTGTTTATTTATTTATTTATGTAAATGTGCACAGAAAGAAATAAAGGACTTTCTTTAAAGGATTTTCAGAACTCAGGCCAGATTCAAGGCATGTTCCGAAGACAGTGAGCAAGGATAGAATCTCAAAGACCTATTTTTAGGGGTAATCGCAGGATGACTCAAGCAGGAGATGATGCAACATTAAGCAATTCTCTTTTGTAAAGTTCTCTAAAAAAAAAAAAAAAATCTAGCAGTGTCTAATCAACAGCGAGGCTGGATTGCTCTGATGTAATATATGTACCAGATTATGTTATTGCTGAAAAAGAAAAACGTCAAGACCATGTCAAGATATTGATATTGTATGTGTTTCATAAAACCTGAGTTCTGATAGCTTATCCAATGGGGTTAGCATGACTGACAATGACAAGCCTGTGCATTCTTTCCAATATTACAATGCACCTTATCTGTGCTTTGCAGGCACAATCGACTCTCAATACCAGCTGATGAGTTAGCAACAGGACTGCTGACCTGAGGAAAAGGGAGGGCTGCTGTTCTTGTCGAGGCCAGCCGGTGTGACGCAAGATTGCAAGGTCTCTCTCAGCACCGCTCAGTTGTGCACACACTGAATTCTCAGATTGCTTTTAGAATTAATCTGGTTCTGCTTTTTTTTTTCTGCAACTGAAGGTCAGTCAAAGAAAAAGATTTGTTATCTTAATTGTTTCGTTTGTATATCTTCACCCCAGTACATCGATATTGCAAGGTTCTCTTCCTTTGTGTTCATCAAGCAGTCTGGACACGGATATCTTCAAAACAAGAAAGGTCTTTATTAATAAACATTAAAGAGTAAACAGTACAACTGATACAGCTCTGGTCACTCTTAATGGCATCAGAGGGTGTTCTTGTCTGAGCACAAAGAGAGTTTCATTATTGGTGTCAGTTGATGTTCACCTGAGCAAAGAAATCACTTCACACAGCACAGATAAACAGTATCATTTTGCAAGCCCAAATGTGGTCTACACTTCCCTAGCGTAATGCATGGTGTAATACAAATTTCAAGCATGCTTCAGTCAACACCTGCTTTCCATTCAAGGGCAGCAGGAACTTAGATAAACATTACATTTGAAGCACAGATAAATCACAGCATGATGTGGGCAACAAAGAAAACTCCTGCATAAACTCCAGTCTAGATAATCTTCTTGTGTAACTTTCCACTGAGTCCCAGGACAGACAGGGTTGTGTTGCTAATCATTACGGTATAGCATTCTTAGCTGAAACCTGGAGCATCGGGCACAGACAAAGAGTTTCAATGATTTCCTATTTCTTACCTTTTTAAAGAGTCACATACAACTGTACAAACCCTTACAATATCTGTTGTTATGGATTTGTCCTGTACTTGCTTTGTTTTATAATCACATGCGTTTGTAGCATCAGTGTAGACTCTTCATTGTGCAGTACAATTAAGCCATATTCAGTGTTAATCTAATGATTATAATCAGGAGATATTAATAATTTTAAAAGCAAAATTAATTACAATTAATTTTAAAAGCTTAATGCAGGTGCAATGCCCTGGGCGTTCAGCAGGTGTATTGTGTTGAATATTAAGGCATGGACTTATAGACATAAAATGCTCCTCTCTGATACAGTCTCAACTTATGCTTAAAATGTTTGATACTTACTGGTAGGAAGTCATGGACTCTAAGCAGATATAAATATGTGATCTTACTTATCGGTCCAATAATTCCAATAAAAAACAACACGACAGTGATCTGAAACTGAAATTAAAATACTGGTAGGGTATTGTTTTGAAATAAATATAGTAGGTTTAAAGAAGATCCTCCTACCATGATTAATAAAGATACTTTGGAACCCATAGGGTAATGATTATCTGAGATCATCCTAACCCCCACAACCTACCCCAGCATAGACACCCGCACAAGCCAAGCCTCAGAGTATGTGTGCGATGACTCACTGCATGGGGCTGTTGTCCTCTGAGAAAAGTAACAATAATGAGAATTTATAGAGCGCTTATCAAGTACTGCCTTCAAGAGCTTTCCAGTCATCTGAATACACAGGAGATGCAACTCCACACAGTCGGGGAATTCATTACAGTGGACTAGACAGGGGGAACCACACTGGTGCACTGAAGATTGGAATCTAAGACTGTAAACAAAAATAGTTAGGTTTATAGTGGTCCACGTGTGGCCCCTAGGGACTGATGATGTGGCCCCTTCAAGGTAAACGGCACATTGAGTTTGCAATGTAGCCTGAATATATTAAGTTTCAAATCCACTAAGACTATGAAACAAGAATATCACATCTCGGACGGTCTGGGATTGTAATAGAAGTTGGTTCGTTCTCTGACTAGGCACCATAAGTACTGTCCGTCGATTAATGTTTTAATTGCCTACTCATTCAAAAGCTATTATGCAAAATAAAAATGCTTAAGCCTCATAGCTTACCGGTATTTTGAAGAGTAAAGATTACATAACTGACAGAAAACTATGCACTGTACCTTTTACGGTGGCTATAACTGGAAACTATACCCATCAGTCAATTTGTACTCCACAGAATCTTAGAGTCTCTTAAAATTTAAAAAAGAAATCAGAACCTGGATATCAGTTTAATCTTAAAAAGTAATCAACCCAGCTATTATAGTGTTGAGTTACCAGAGGAAGTACACCCCTGTTGGCAATAAAGATATAGAAGAACAGCTTTTAAATGATTTATGTTGGACAGCACTGCACAGCTAATTTCATGTACAGAGCACAATAGTTTTTTTTTTATTTATTTTGTTGTTCTCATAGGAGCCCCTGCTGCTGTGGAAAGAACCCGCCACATTTCCAATCTGTATTATAATTTGCACTTGCATGGTTTTTTCACTTTTATAATTGCAAACTTATATTTTTTGGAGAGAAAGCCGTGTATTAAAAAGGGGAGCAGCCGGTGTCTAATTGCTTCTAGGATGATTTTTGCACACTATAGCAGATATGTCGAGACTTGCAGATAAACTGTTATTGTCAGAAAGACTCCAGTTGACAGAAAATCCTCTCAGACTGAAGAATTATGGCCAAAGAAACAGAGAACAAAAAATGACTGTGCATTTTTTTACTCCCTTTGTTGGAAGGAGGGGGGGGGGTTGATGATGGTCAAGCATGTGATGAAGCTTGATCAGGTGGTTGTGATGCCCAACGGGTGCTCATTCATTCCCAATACAAACCCAAGGCTAGTGAATTAGCCCCATGTGCCACCTTGCCACCTAAACATGTTTCTTTTACATGCATTTCTCTTTATACAGGTTGGATTTCTAAACGAACTCAATTAAAATCTGCAGCCCATATCTTTAGTATGAAATTCATTCATGGTTCTGACACCAGTGCTATTTAAAAAGGCATGATCAGATGAACAACGTAAAATATTATTTTATGGTAACATATTGGCTGCAAAGAGAAGTACTGGAAAGTTATTATTATTATTATTATTATTATTATTATTATTATTATTATTATTATTATTATTATTATTCCAGAACTTTTCTTTACACTTAGCTGAGCATTTAAAAAGCTTTCAGAATTGCTGTGTCAGTTTTATACATGCATGACATTGATTTCTTATTGGATCCTCAGGACAGGTATTAAACAATTTAAGGAGGGTCTTGAACCCGTAAAAAAACAGATCTTGAACCATCCTTGCTGTCTCTTGAACCACTGTGGCCAGTTGAGCTCCAACTACCAGTTCTGCCCATGATAAACCAGTTGCTAGCCATTGGAACTTCTTCATAAGGGTTACTATAGTAACAGCCCACTCTGGTTCTTCAGTATCTGTTACACTAGCATCAGCACAGGCTTAGTTTGTCACATCTAAATTCCTACAGGCTGCAGTCATGTCACCCTTAAAGATATGCAATGCCTTAAAAGCTGATTGGGGTTTCAGTGACACATAGGGCAATGCTTGAAATACCTCTTATATTGTTCTAAGGTTTAACTATTCAATGAAGGCAACACACTCTGGCATTTCACACAACAGGTGGTCCTTCTGCTAGACTGAGCTGTTACACTTCAGCTGTTGTGAAGGGAAACCGATAGCATTTTACACAAAGGTTAAACCTAATCTACCCGCAGCCACCAGCCGTACTGTTAACGTCTGTTGTCTCTGCACAAGTGAAAGGGAGGTTAAAAGGCTGCTAAAGGCATATCCTTAACACACCAGCATGCTAAATTAATATATCAACTGCACATGCATATCATTCATCTTGTCATGCTAATATGGTAACCTAGGGTTCAGACTGGAGGTTTGGACTTAAAATGACAGCAACGGTTTGGAATGTTTGTATTGATTCAGAGTTAAGACAAGAAGTATACAAATGTTTTGACTTCATCAGCGTTATGAGTCATCGGGTGTACTTTAAATAATAAAGAAAGACATGCACAGTACAGTAGGAGAGATATTGAACTGAGAGTATCGCATTCAAGAAGATATTGCAGTTCTGCAATGCAACTCGCCCACGGCTTCAAGGCTTGAGTTGGGATTTAAAACTAGAAGAAAGTCAAGCGGACTTCCATCGCTGTTAGAGCATTGCTCTTGTGTTCGGATAAGTAGATTTCCATGCACACAGATTTTTTGACACACACCATTTGCCATCATCATTACTGAGTGCTAGATTATAGTACGGCACAGGAATCACAATTCAGCACACAACATATTTTCATCATATATCCAAAGATGCTTTAAATTGATCATGTTTTTTTTTTTTTCCTTAGCTTAAGCAATCAGTGGATTACATCTATGTACCTCTGTAAAAATGCAATTTACCAAATCGCATGGCACATGTGGACAGGCATGTTAATGTATTTCGTTCCAGGAGGAGTTTTTTTTTTTTTTTTTTTTGCTGATGCAAGTCTTTTTCTTGAAGCTAGAAAGAACATGTTAATGCCAAGGTCTCTGTACAGAATATTAAAAGGTATCTCCAGTTTAGCCACATTTGCTAGTCATGAGAATTCCTCGTACAAGGATCGGTTTTAATCTGATTGTGGGAAATTAAAAAATTAATTTTTTAATTTAAAAAAATTTATTATATATCTATATATATATATATTATCTATATATTATATAATATATTATATATATATATATATATATATATATATATTGCTTAACGTGCAATAATTCAGGTCTCCTGATATTCCACACGGATACAGTAACTCGCAGTTCAAAGGTACAGTAAATATAGTACAAAGCATGACTGCAGCATGTACAACGTCAAGAACTAAAGTAGAAATAGACACTGTTTTTTTTAAACTGTATATCATGTACTATGCATTTCTCTTTATTTAAAGTTTTATGGATTTTCTTGTTGTTACTGCATCTTGTAAAGCACTTTGTGATGGAGGTCCACTATTAAAGGCGCTATATATAATAAAGATTGATTGATTGATTAATTGATTTGAATTCCTGGGGTATCAGTCTGCTAAGAATTATTTGTAATTAAACTGACATAAAATCAATCAAAAATATGTTTGTTGCATTTTTATTTCAAGCGAAATTAAAAAGTAATTACTATCTTCTGCTGGAAGTCATTTGCCTAAATCTCATTAATTAAAAACTGTTTATAAAAATCCCTATAGACTCGGCCCAAAGTCCCCTTGTCATGTGACTGTTCCGTGGAAAGCCTCGTTCTTCTTGTGTCATGCGTTGCTATGGTAACCATAAGGATGCGGCGTAATCATCCAGATCATTTTTTAAAAAAAAATCCTACACCCTTCATCTGCCTTTTTACAGCCTAAGAAGCTTTTAGTTATTTACTATGACAGATATTTAAATTCTTCTCATTTTTCATAGTGGAACAGTAAACTGACAATAAAAATAGAGGACTTCATAAACCTAACAAGATTAGCCATGGGAGGCACTCTTATGAAATTGAATATGTGTGTTTATTTAAATGAGGTTTAAATGGGATCGTTGCTTATTTCAGATTGATACAGCTTAGGCTTCCCACGAGTCCAGTAAGATGGAAACATCTGTTGGTGAGTTTGGGTGAATGACTTGACAGTGGAACGAAGGGCGATCTTCAGTCCTCTGGGCCAAAATGGGGGTCAAATTTACAAACAATCCAAAAACCTTAAGAGGGTGTCAGACTGACACAATGGGTCGGCGACTGTGTAACCCTGCCCCCCCCCCCCCCCCCCCCCCCCAATCCCCCCTCCCATAACCCTGATTCTTAATGTCTTCAAATAGACCCTGGTTCTCAAGCAGTACACAGAATAACCGATTCTCATGCCTCTCCCTGTAATGGCTTTTTTTTTGTGAGGCATGCACCAGTTACCCCAGGGCATGCTGTATACACGGCAATCACTGGCTGCTAAAGGCTGATTTATCGGTAATATAAATACAATCCGGGCGACTCTGCAGCACAAAATTAAAAGCGCTGATCCATAACGCCTCGTTTTTAATGAAAAGCCGGGGGAACGGAATGAATATGTCGACTTATGAAAAATGCTGTAACTCACAAAGTACGGCAACCGTGCTGGAGAGACAAATGGTTTCATTTTGAACCTGCAATGATTTCAATAATATGGCTGCGGTTACCTTGATTAGAAAGCAACTTGAATAGGTCACCAGGATAAGTCTAAAAAGTTAGAAAAAGAGTTTCTCCATGAATCATTATTAGGTTAGACCTCGGAGATGTTTCTTTTATATATTTTACAGCCTTAGGCTCAAGAGCTGCTCTTTAGATCTCGCTGTCTGCCATAGACATATTTCATAGAGGCTAGATACTAAAAGGGGTATATGTTAGTAAGCACCAGCACCATCTAGTGCAGAGAAATCCATCTCTTAATACCTGCGTGCTTCAGTGATCTTCCTCTTAATGGCACTTTGGAGGTGGGTGGTGGTGCTGCACACCTGTCATTTGTTTCAGGGCAAAAACCTGCT
>NC_054565.1:5882269-5899011 GCF_017654505.1 Polyodon spathula | reverse complement strand
TCAGTACCTTGCAAAAAGATAGGTTACCACTACTGTTAAGTAAAAAAAAAACAGCAACACTAAGTCTAGTCAGAACTAGGTGACCAGGCCTTCTCTGCACTCAAACCAGTTTGTTGACAGTAGGCCAACCATCTGTTCACATTCAATGCGCCTGCAACTACATGCAGCCCCAAGATGCTGGAAATCACATTTTTACAGTAAATTATTATTATTACAACGGTAAACTATTTAAAATTATTGTCGATGCATCGCAACAATACAGTAATTCAGAGCTTTACACTTCTGAAAAGATCAAATCGAGATCGAAAAGTCACTTGACACAAAACAACTTTTCCGACGCTTGCATCTACATCACAGGTGCCACAACAGTGACGAGACCGAAATACACAAAACTGAACTCGACACTTGCTATTCACAAACACGAATGGTTTTAAATATTTAGCAACATATCTATGAACCTCCCCGCTCTTTATTTTTTTATTGTTGGTGCAACGTGTAAACTGGATCCAAGGGTTAGTAGCAAAAAAAAAAAAAAGCAAATAACTTAAACTGATGACAATACTAACTCAATAAATGTGTGCATAAAAATACATACCGATACACCGTATTTAAAATAAAAAAAGACTGCCTTGAGTCGTGTCCGGTGCAGACTTACCTGTACTTTCCCTCTCGAAAAAAAAAAACCTCTTCTAGCAGGTTTGAAGACACCGCACCTTCTTCATGTGTCTCAATTGCATGTTTAAATAAATAAATAAATATAATTTTGTTAACATGGTACCGTTATATTGCCGCTTTTTTTGAGCGCCCTAATCAGTCATTAAACGAAATATTATGTATTTAGGCCTGTAGGTTAAATTCCCAGTGGGTATGCGCAATTCAACTGTGCAAGCAGTTTAAAGCGAATACTATATATATATATATATATATATATATATATATATATATATATATATATATATATATATATAATATAATATACAGACTATAATCAACGTCTGTTGACGTTGTGCAGCATTTATTTCCTTTTGTTCAAAAATATCGCGTCCTGGCTTACCTTGGTAAAATTATTAAAGAGCTTCAGTTTTAATTAATTTTAATAATTACCTTTTTCACTGAGACTGGGAAAAGTGTGCCTGCAAAAGCATCACATTAAACAAAGCTGTTCGTGTTTTTAGGAAGTATTTTGCAACGCAACCGTACAATGAGGTAATTGAACAGTAATGAGCACGCTGGCGACAACGGCTTCAAACTCAGCTCGATTTTAAACTCCGGTTTCTGATGCCAGCGCCGCTTTACTGGCAATTAGAGCTTCGCAAAACCACGCAGCCGTGCCCGTTCAAGCCATTGGGACGAGACGAAGTCAACTGAGTTTGGGCAGAAAATATATATATATAAATCTCAAAGTCGTCTAACCCCACAACCAGAGTCATATATCTTTAGTTGAAAATAATTGGAATATTTTCTCATACGGGATCTTCCACTTAAATCAAAAACAGCTTTTTCGACTTAAAAAAATAAAACAAAAAAACTTCTATTTTATCTGGCCTTAAAGGCTAAATAATTTAAGCATGCAATCTTGGTTCAGTAAAAGTACGAGCTGTTGGCAGCATGGCCAGTGTAAGAAGTGGGCCTAAGTATGCAAAGTCGCGCGATTTTTTAATGATTTAGGTATTTAAAAATAACATGATGTTGCAGAGGTTGGACAAATAATAATAATGGAATGTTTTTAAACTTTTAACTTTCAACGAGGACTCAGTGGTGCAAAGCTTCCAAAAACAATTAATATTTATTTTCAAAACGATTTGCACCCCTGGCCAGAATTCTGACAGAAAAATAGCGACCTCGTTCATCAAAACAAGCCCAACCCAGGGGCGTTAATGCAAATTTAAACCGCAACTCACTCTCTCTCTCAAAAAACAAGCCCAATCCCGCGATTATACACTGACTTGGCAACTGGGCGTGCCAGTGCTAAACAGGTATTACTGGAATTGAAACTGTATTTAATTTACAACGTTAGTTTGTGGAAGAAGGAAGCCAAGCGAGGAGCTGTTTGCTATTATTTTGCAAATATTAGGACGGGCAGAGCTTGTTAAACTAGATGCGTGCCTCCTGTTTACTTGTTTATCATTCTGTGCTGCGGTTGTTTTTTTAATTTGGCATCAATGGCAAATTACCAGCCGGACCGGCTTCTGGCGTTTGTTTACCTGCGGTATCGTGGGAGGGTTTGTTCTGTTTGCAGAGTGGCTGTTAAGAGCTCTGATCAGCAGCTCAGTCTGAGCTGTTATGGTTGCGCGTCTGATTTGAGAGATGTTCCTGTGCTAGTGTTACTGTATGTCGGGCCGGATTGAGTAGCAGGTAACACATATTGATTGGGTGCAAGCCAATTCTCAAACATTGCTCTGGTTAAATGCATTGAACTGTTCCGCACTGGGCTATGCAATTAACAGGAATCTACTGCCTGTGCATTTTCATAAGAAATGGGCTTCACTTCTTGTTTTAAATTAACAGAAATATGCAATTATCACGTGTGCAATTAATTGGAATGCACTGTACTTGTATAATTCTTAAACCTCTAAAACAAACCTACAGTAATATTACATTGGCACACCAGGGCTAAATTTAATTAAAAAAATAATAATTATATAACTCATTTAAATTGCTCTGCAACAGGTGTTAGACACCCATCTGTGCCCTTCATGCAGCACTGACTATGTGGGCATAGAGGCTAATACCAGCTGTACTTAAAGTCTGCAGAAATCCATTAGAAATCAGTGGTTGCAGCTGCAAGCGGACATGCTGTCACAGCACAGCCACATTCTTAGTAAAGGAAGGACTTGCACACTATCAATACAGAATTGCTAGTGGTGGGACATACTGTATCTTGGGATGAGAGTGGAAGGTGGGGGTGTTGGTGCCCGAGAGAAGAGGAAGCTCTACTTTAATATATTATAATAAACTATTTTATCCAAAACAGGAGTGATGCGATCACTTGCATGCGACCTAGTCAGGATTCTAGCTGCAGAGTTCCCAACATGTTGTAACTTGTCAAGCGTGCTTTTAGAGACAAGCTGGGCATTGCAATAACCTATCAAAGGTTCAAAAGTAAATCCAGGGTCAATAATCAGTCCTATTTTAAAAGATTCTTATTGTGGGAATTCCTCTTGTAAAGATTCACCCTTCTGTTATTGAGTGCATGCAATAAATAAGACCAAATAATCTTTACATTTGTGACGTTACACATACTGAAGGTATGGCGATTCATGTGGGTCAAACTTCGGAAACGTTTGGCATGGTTTTCATTGTATCCCCTAATTCAGTGCTTTTAAACAGTAACCAAACTGCAGTTGTAATATATCTAGAGAACACTACCTAAGGTTATGCTCTTTCCCTCCACCTTATGCACCAATTCACTCATCAGTTACCTCGCCAACACACTACATAACATAGCACTAATTACATTACATAGCACCAATGTAAAAGACAAGGTTTTAATTTGAGCAACTTTTTGCAACAGGATAAAGACAGACTCGTATATTAGCAACACAGCAGATGACTTTCATTTTATATTTTATTCAATGTTCCAGGGATACAACATGACACGGGTACAGGGAGGAGTACAAAGTATTTGAAACGGATTCTTAGATCTGGAAAAGGCAAAACGACCAGGGCAACGAGTAACACTGAAGAGATAAAGAAAATAAATAGCAAAGAGTATGGGGAGGGGGAGTTACAGCAGCACCTTTTGTTTCCTGTGAAAACCCATCTCCCTGGAAACATACAAAATGTGCTTTTTAAAAAAAAAAAAAGGGAAAGTGCAAAGAACTTTGTGCTGTCGATATTTCTACTACTACCACTGCTGTAACAGCTCACCTGGCTCGCCACCACTGTGCTTCCATGACAACTATTTTTTTTTTACTTATGCATAGGATGTTGGGATGAACCCCATTTTGGCAACCAAAAAAAACCCATCAACCAGAATCCACAAACAATATGAAATGACAGTCACTGTTCAGGTAGAATTATGGCATTCGCTTACCAACAGACTCAAAAGAGTTGCAGGATGTCATGGTACGAGTTTGGAAATTCAGAAAAGCGCCACCTGGACATACAGCATTAAGCCTGTGATGCAAATAAGCTCTCTTCAGGTCACTCTTGTTTGCTTTCTATAGAACACCTAGTGTAATGCTATTGAAATGTCACGATACTACATCAAACGATGTGATGCAAAAGTGAAAACAAAATTTGTGAGGTGATCAAGTCTGTGCATTATGAGTGAGGGTTACTTTAAAAATTACAACAGAACAGACACTGAAGAGGCTTTTATATATACATTATCTTTAAAGGTATTGTAACCTAAAATAACTTTGGTTTTAAAGCCAATTTTAATGGCAGTACCTTCTCAGATTTGCCCTGATGTGACTGACTTAGTCATTTTAGAAGTTCCACACACCCAATGTGTGTTTTCAAACAAATAAAAAATAAATGCAATGTCTGTAGACACTTTCTGAATCGATAAAAATAACCAAAACCAGTGACATAAAAATATAACAAACTGTGATTTTGGTACAGATACACACTTCTAAAACGTGAAATTCATGACAACCAAAAATGCAGATACAAGACAACTCCTCCAAACCGATAAAAATGGTAGTAAGTTTATTATTGCTTTGGTGTGCGAAGTCTGGAAGCAGACAACATATTGGATTGACAGCCTCCGAGTGTGCACCCTTATATCAATACAAGCTTCTTACAGCTTCTTGTTTGGTTTTTAGTTCTCCCAGATAAAACACAGGGTGACAGCATTCCTCTCTCCAAGGAAAACAGCTGTGTGGTGATATTCCACCATTGCAATACTGGTTGCGTCCACTGGGTGGCTCCACAGTCCTCAAAAGCTGAAGATGTCGTCTCTGTCTGCAGCATGGACGTCAGTTTTGTCCCAGTTGGTGGGAGAGAAGCACTCGTCTGTCTGGAAGTCCTGAGTGGTCACCCCAATGTCCAGGACCTGGGGGTTATTACGAGACTCTGCGAGTCTGGAGAGTAAAATAAAAAATAAAGAGTTAATGCAGTTCTAAATGAAGTATTTTCTGGTATTCGGATGGGAAGAATTGGAACTGAAACACCAGTTGACTCGTTCCTTATAACCAGCTCACCATTAAAAATGCTACTGTCAGTTCTGTTAAATGTGTACACAGTACCTTTAAAAGAGCACAAGTCCCAGGGCTCCATAGGTAAGTCGGTGCATTGTGCGCTGTGCCATCTAGCATTTCTATATGGACCACCAGAGTTCGATTCACTTCATACATGATGTAAGCACACAGTCTTAGTTCAAAAGCAAAAAGTTGCATATCCCTTAAAAGATCATTTAAAATCAACCCTAAGTCAATGCAACACCCCTGACAGCTAACGCCACTCATGCAAGTACAGCAGATTCTGCTGTAGATCTTCCTGAACTGAATTAACTTGTGCAGGGTTGTTGCAAACTAAAGCCGAGTGAGGCCGTTTTTCTTCAAACATTGATTTTCCCCATCTCTGCAGTCTGGCACGCTGTGCTTCCACACAGAACACATGAATTATTGCTTGCTTCGGCTCAGTTCCCATGACAGCCGGGCTTGGAAGATAAAAAGTACAACTATTTTGACCTCCGTCTCAAGGGAGGTTGTGCAAGTTCTATGGTAAAGTGCATGGGCCTGTATGAATTAAAAACGCTATTAAAATAACCACATACAACACTAAGATATGCATTTGTGAAGTTTGTGGCTCTACATTTTAAAAGACCATACAGTAGCATGCACTTGTATGCAGCACACATTTACTCTAAGTGATGCAGAACAGCACCTGTCAGGATGTCACACAGATGCTGTGAATGTGAGAGCACGGATATTAAATTTACAACCACTGAAAACAGTGGTTTCACAAGTTTCCAGCCAAGTCACATGGGCGTTTCCCCCTCAACCACCTCACCAAGCCTGCGTGCTTGTAGGGTTGTGCGTTTCGGTGAGAAGGCGGGCGATGGATGTGAAAATGTGGGTGGAGACATCGAGGTGTGGGAGAAGTGCAATGAAGATGTGCGAGGGAGGACCACAGCACTGAAATGTTAAGGGGGAGCGACACTCGACACACTCAGACAGGATTACCTGAAGAGGATTCATAGCTATCCAGGCTGCAGATAAGAAACTCAAAAAAAAAAAAAAAAAAAAATAGAAAATCCAGCTTTAATTGAATGCAGACTGCAAGAATAACTCGCACACATTCCTGCTGTCTATACACATTTCAATTGTATTTAAAACTGCAGCTAACGAATCAATGTATTGTTTCTATCAATTACTCAACAAATGGCAGCAAATCTCTCTTATCTGACCAGCTTGAGAAATGTGTATGCAGGCAGCCTGGCTCCAAGCCAGCAGGGTTTTAAAGGAGATGCATAGAATTCTTAGTGGCCTCGGTTAAAAGACTATTTAAACCCAAAAGTAACTGTGCCCCTAAACAGACAATGTAATGCTGAAAGCCGTTTTCAGATAAAGACAGTGGTCTTGCCTGGCCTGTCAGCGCTTGAAGCACTTAATCTTGTAATGGGATTTTTCTCCCATTCAAAAAGAATATAAAAAGCCCATGCACAGAGCTTCTACAAAAGATGCAGGAAGGAACAGAGCATTGCATGCTGGTACTCAAAGAAAACTCATTTCCACAAGACAAGCCAAGCTATTAACTGGCTCTAACCCTTGGCCATTCTTGATGTACTTCTCTGGAACATAACAATGCATCAGCGTCAAAAGGAGAAGGAACCAGTGCTGTAAATCTGCTCTTAAACACAGCAGAACACAAGCTGTATCTATGTAGGTTTGATACATTCTAAATAAATGCTACAATTCTAAAAGTTTCCAATGAAAGTGTAAAAAGATTTACAACATACATTCCCAGAGCCTTATTTTGAGGACAGTCAAGTTAGACTGTAAATCAGAGCAGTGAAATCTCATGAGTTTTATCACCATTGTGGGGATGAAAACACTAAGAAATGTATCGCTGTTAGGCTTCAGTTTCTTATTTTATATTGAGGCGTCATAAAAGCATCTAAAAGGGCTAGAATTGCAAAATTTAAAATAAAGTAGATTCCAGTTAATGCTCCAAAAGAAATCAAACAGTAGCCTGTCCTCAAATGAGGACAATGGCACTTAATGGGTTAAAATGCATGGTTCTTGCTTGCATTTAAAAGCAACTCGACATTCCTTACTGTTCCATCATTGGCCCAAACCAACCCCCATAACCAGCTTTTCCCAACTTTGCACATTTCAGCATCAAGTACTCGATTAGCTTTGAATTAGTACCACAAGCTGGCTGTAATGACATTATTGATGCTCCTTTATTACCCTTTAATTACCAGCTAGCAGGAAGAAACAGTGCATTTGAATTATAGATTGGTACAATTAGCATTAAAAAAGTAGCTGATAAAACAACAGCATGTCGGCTTAATGTTTTTCAAGGAAAGTCAACAACTTGAAGAGAATCTGCAGTCCTGTTCTGTGCAGAATTAAACCACCAGCAACTGCATGTATACAGCAAGTGAATGAAAACTCTGGCTCATTCAACCGTTTCCTCATTATAAAATATTATAATGAACGTCACATGCATATAAAATGTCAGACAGCAGCTTATTGTTTATAGTACTTTCCCAGTGTTACAGATTCATAACGAATCCAATGTAGCTTACAGATCATTAGTGACCGACTATTTTATTGAAAAGAAAAAACAAACACACATAAATGAGACCAGGGGAGCATTATGTATAAATAGCAAATACACTTCACATTCAATCAATCAATCATCTCCATTAAAAGCGATCATGAATCCTCGTGACAAACCTTAACACAGGTTCAAGTGCACCAGCTTGTGTGCAGCCAGACCTGTCTTGAAAATCATACTCTATCTGGATGCTTAATCCTCATTTTCCAGCGCACTTGCAGGCAGAGAACTGTTTAAAACAAAAATGGTCAGCCCTGTTCCTCAAGACAAACACCGTAGAAGAGGATAAGCAGAATACAATCCTAATGCAATGCTGTTTGCTTTCTACCGCCTGCAATTCGGACACCGGGAAAGTCAAGTGCGAGTTTCTCATTTGCTGTATACTGTGCCTATCCCCTGAAAGACAGAGATCTGATATCCGTTCAGCACACAGCAGTCATTCCGGATTGCCCCTGTGCTGTGCAGCACTCCAGACAGTGAAGTAGGAGTAGCAGAGAATAGTCAACCTGGAGCAAGCGCTTAGTGAATGCAGAGCTCTGTAAATTTCACAGAGAACAGCACATGCCAACAGGAAGTTGCACACCTGCTGTTACAAAACATTCAAATTCACTTGCATCACTGCATTCTGGTCTTCCTGGGAGGGTCGAAAACCGCTGGATTTGTAGCCTACCAACGTTAAATACATTTAAAAAAAAAAGACACATACCTTGAAAAAGCTTCATCCAAACCATCATCGATTTCCTGAAAGACACCACACAACAAAATCAATTTGAAGTGCATTAACGCTTTTTCTAACCATATTTTTAGTAGTTCTGCGTATCTTGAGATGTACTGTTCAAAAGATACACATTTGCATTGCCTGAATTACAACAAAGCATCAGAGATGCATTTCAAAATAAAACTTGCAAAAAGCAGCCCTGTGCGTTCGCTAGACTTGATTCTATACAACTAAAGTATCGTTTTTTCCCCCAAAGAGAATGAACTCCGGGAACGTGTTAATTGCGCAGAGTCATGTTCTTAATTTGAAGTACTGGCTTTCTTCAGCAGTAGAGTTCTTGGCACTCACCCATACAATGTTATTATTGACGCTGGAGCTGTTGTTGTGCACAATGAAAGGGTCTTCAATGTGGCTGGCACCTACTGTGGCAAACGCAGCTATCGCTCCCTCTTCCAACTCCAACAGGTTTGCAGTCGCTACCTCTGCCAAAAGGGGGGGGGGGGGGGGGGGGGGGGGTAAATAAAAACTCAGGTCAGCCTCCGGAACAAAAGCTTGCATGCTGGAGCAATTAAAGGACAGCACAACTGACTTAACGAATGCCAGTCATCACGTGTTAGTGTTACACAGGGGAGCCACCCTGACACTGACAGCATACATAGAATACACTGAAGGAGTTGACCATCTGGAACCGGTCACTACCAGACTTGCAAAACACACCGAACAAGTCTTACTGTTCATCTGCATTTGCATTCCTCCCCCCCCCGTAGTGTTTGTTTCAACATTCCTACGGTATGAATACAGTTTCCAATGAGGCATTAGCAGCGACAAGGTCCCAAGTCTGTTCGAGCCATACAGTACTGTAAATGAAGACTTAAGTATTTAAAAAAATGTGCAGTTGATGCTTTGGATTTTAAAGCTTGCTCCAACCAAAGAATGGACACAGCAGTAAGATACACAGGTTGACTTGTGATAGAATTGTAAGGTAAACTGAAGTAGAAGGATAACAGGGGCAGCAATTGTCTCCTGTGGTTCTAAGCTTGAGCAAGCCATGCTGGTACTCTCCAGTAGGAGGCAGTGTTTAGCTATGTGAACCACGTAGTCTTAACTTGGAACAGAGGCTAAGTTTGTTTAAAAGGAGCAGTGGGAAACTGCTTTGGGTGTCAGAATATAAAAACAAGGCTGCTTCAACAATATCTATTACTTAAACTACTGATAGATTTACAGATTCGCCCCGCCCCCTCCCCCCCCCCGTTTCAAAAGGTCTACAGTGACAGAGACCAAGACCCAGAGCAGAAATGCTGCTTTCTAAAATTAGATACATAAACAGGAAATCATTTGGGGGGGGGGGGGGGGGGGGGGTATTGGTTTTGATGCCCCTCCCTTTGTCCTCATTTCAAATCGTACAAATGCTTTGTTGTCCAGCTCGTGTCTATGATTCACGACCTCGGAAGGTTTGGGTTTGAACTGTGTTCATGCCCTTTGTTTCTGGGCTGCAGTTCAAGAATTGAGACGTTTTTTTTGGCTGCAGGGTGCCTTGAGAAATGTTAAAAACACACTCCTGCCTACTCTCTCAGCTGTCTCTGTAATGGATCACACTTTACCCCCGAGTTCCAGGTTGAGATCTCCGTACAGGAGGTGGGGTATATAGCTGCAGACCTTGAAAAGGCAGCCCTGCACTCCCAGCCTAGAATGGTTCTTCTGTTCAATACAAGTCTTATTCCCAAAGTAGGGGAATTATTAGGATGCTGCTTATTACTTAAATTCAGCTGCAAGAATATATCCAACAGTGAGAAATATAAGTGGGAACTATTCAGCTATATGTATAATGTGTGTCAGTTTTTCACCAGCACCATTTTCTTTAGTTCCAGCTCATTGCTCCACATCACTTCTCTGTATATGCAGGGATGAGAATCCCTTTGCAATTGAGTGAAGAGTTACTGGCTGCATGCAATCTTCACAGCAGCCCCTCTGATGTAGACATAGTTGTTTGTTGCTAGCTGGTTATACTCTCTAGGGAAATGCACTGTGTCTGCAAGAGGCAGAACTCATTAACACTGCAACGTAGCACAGCAGAGGCATTGCATCAGACTTACCTCCTCCTTTCAGACTTGCAAGACTAGCAGAGCTTTCCGACTGAGAACTGCTGGCGACTTCACCGTCTGACCCAGACTTGACTCGCTTTTCCTTTTCTAGAGAGAGATAATAAAACAAAACTGCACGGTTATATTCCTAATGGTGTAAAAATGCAAATCTTACCATTGGCTTTACAACCTTAGCTATCTGTACACATTGCACTCCAGGACAACTTCTTCACTGCCTATTAAATGAATATCCTTCACCCAGCCTAGACACACAGACTAATAAAAGAAATCCAAGTAGATCTGGCTCAGCTACTTGGGTCTAACCCAGTGTGTCCCGAGGCATCCTGGTCTGAATGCACATATCTAACACTGGTGACTACAAGAGTCATGCAACACCACTCCGGGCTGTAAAACAGGGACTGTATAAAGATTACAGCAGAGATCTACAATTATTGCACCGAGGTGGAACAAAATAATTGTATATATCATTCACTGTATATGAAACTCGTTGAAAAAGGATTTCCATAGCACGTTTCAGCTGGACAAGCGGTTCCCTAGATGTGTAAAACTGTTTAAATAGTTTGACAGTAGTGGAGACAGACAGCAGATGCAGAACAAGGATCGAAAACTCTAATGAAGCGGCAGCAGTAACACAAAGTTATTATTGTTCCTTCCACGCACTGCCGATTCTTTATAAATCACTGTGGATTTGATGAGCAATAAAAAAGTTTAACGCTCCTTTCCGTCGTTTGAATATTCATGTTGGAGCGGCACTGCAAAGACGACAATCATAAAATTGCCAAGTCCAATAAGAACAAAAATACATCATATATATATATATATACACACACACACACACACACACACTAGACAAGAAGCCGCTGCAGTGCTCTGGATCATGAAATAGAAGGGTTTTTGCATAAACACCGACAGCTGTCAGATGTCTAAGTTGCTGACTGACTGGGGGGGGGCGACCAGGATTGCAGAAATTTATATATATTATATATATATATATATATATATATATATATATATATATATATATATATATATATATATTATATATATATATATATATATATATATAAATATATATTTTATATAAATAAATGAGAGGAGAGAATAGACACACACACACTAAATGCTAGCTCGCACACGCAATCCTGGATCTAATGAGACCCACACAAGTGCAAGAACATAACGCAATGCAGATGAGAGCTGAACCCACAATCCACACAACCCTACAGGAGCTACTCTGGATATGCATGCCGCAGAGTCTGCTTACTGCTCTATGCCACTATATCCGCTGTTTTGACTCCATAACTAAACTTAATTGCACTACATAAAATCACAATCTACCCTGTGGGTGTTTGGGAAAACTGCAGCAATATATAAAACAGTCATACACATGTCATTTAAATATATTAAACATACTGTTTGAGAGATGTGGCCCCAAAATTGGACTTCCATGCTTATAAAGGCAATACACATAAAACGTATAGCCTGTGACGTTCTAACCACCTTCTGATGAGACAGGATACTTCACATACATGCGCATTATCCCACAAGACCTCCCAGAGCCTCACCGAACATCAATAAATGAACCCACCTTCTTTGGCAGCTTGCCAGAACTCGAATGCCACTCTGAAGGACTGCGCAACGGTTAATGTAACTGCCTGTGCCTGGAACAGAGAGCAAAACCATGGTCAGAGTGTGGTTAAATAAATCACCATTCTTGGTATTCAGCATAACACAGCACAGAAAGGTCAGCCTCAGGTCACAACAGGTAATCCAAGACTGTGAAAGTCAGTCATATTCATGGACACCTCAAACCATCAAACTACTTAAGTTTTATAAGCAGCGGACTCAGAGAGGACTCCATGGGTCATTGTGGAAGAACAGTTTGCTGGAAAGAGAAATAATATTCACTCCTGATCTGAGGGCATCGCACATACGACTGAAGGTTTTGATTGTCAAAGTGTGCAGTGAAAGAGATCACAAACCCTGTGTGGGGCTTGAACTGCAGCATCTCAATAGTTCTAGTCAGTGTTGGGATCAGTTCCAGTTTAAAATAAAATTCCCAACTCCCACTCCCATCATTGAATTAAATTGCGATTAACAGAGCACTGCTATTAGCACCTCACAGTGGCAACAAATTACTTCAATTGAAGCCATCGCTGGTCAATTAAACTGGCTTCAAATGAAAGCAGTTGAACAATCACAACAATTGTGTCTCAAATATCAATCAATTCCTTCGCAGGAATCGATTAAGAAAGGAATTGGAATTTAAAAGCAGGAATTGACCTCAGCCCTGGTTCTTGTTGAATAGCTCCCCACCGACTCCTCCCAGTCCTATTCATAAGGATAAATCCCTGCAAAAAAGGAATCGCTAGGTTCTGCGTACAGCACAGTTAGAAACAGGAAAGCATGGGAGTGGTGACTAGCAACTTCTTGTTTTCAGAATGATGGTTACTGAAGGATAAGCCCTAAGGAGATTTTAACATGGAGACACACCCACTGAGTTCATCTAATATGAGGCAGTTTGAATTCATCACTGCCTTCGACTTCATAAAATCAGCACAGCTGTGCTCTACCTAGAGTGCTAGTTATCTGCTGGATCGCAAGCAGGCTATGCCTAGAGGTTATTAAATGTTTGTGTCTAGGAGCTCCAATAGCTCTTTCTGGGCTTTTCTGCAACCCCAAAACACCAGTCAGAGGGAAACTTCAAATCGAGTAAAGCAACGTTTCAGCCAAATACGTCATATCTCGTTGCCTTCGCGACTTGGGTTCTTCCATGCGTTACAGTAAAAAGCTTCTTGTAAACCCACACGTGCTTCTGCTCTGACCATCTTTCACAGAGCCAGACAGTAAGCTACTGAGCGGAGGTATTGCACGACAGTGATGCTTTTGTTCAGCTCTGAACCAACTGTGCAATCGTTTGGGATCACTGGTCTAACCAAACGCGACCTCCGGCCCCACTCTCTCGTTCCTGGTCGAACACAAACGATGCACTATCCAGATGCAACGTGGATGTGACTGTGGTTCCATTGTTCAGTGTCATAATGCAGAATTAAATCCAACGTTCCCTGAAGCAGAAACACACCGTACCAAAAAACACAGTAATTAATACTTAACTTGAAAAGCACTCAGTCAGGTACTGTAAAAAAACAAACAGTGAAACCTAGTAAAGCCATTAGTGAAGATATGTTTGACTTAGTTTCTCCTTAAAACTGTAACAGATGTGTTGTGTATAAAAACATTACCTATAAAAAAGATAGACACACAGTAGGACTCTGTTCCAGTCAGGGATCAGCCAGTGGTTATACCACTGGAAAACACACTGCACCATTCAGGTAGAGATAACACATTTACTACAATTATCTTGGGCCGATACAGAATGTCAATTGTCTTTGAACTGGAGTAGCACTGTGTTTATTACTCTTCTGAGATGCAGGCAGTTTCATCGTTTTGTCAACCAAGCAGACATGTAGAAACCCGTACACTACTGAAAGACTGGGAGCCAGTGCCAATCACAGCCCTTCACATATTCAGAAGTCTGTTTAAATCAGCTTGATGTTAGGTTTTGAATGCCACACTGTCTCTGCAGCATGAATTAGTCACCTCAGCACTGCTTCCATTACAAAAGAACACTGGCACTCCCCGGAATAACAGGTGCCAGGACTGCATTACTGTCAGTGATGATCACAGACAATAATAAAGGCTTGACAACAAGGCAGGTACGGAGGGTGTATTGTAACTGACCACCACGTTGGATATTTGTATATTAGCATCACATTAGGAATTCTTTAAAAAATACAGGACTATACAGTTTAACACACACATCTGAAGTGGCTGGGCAGTGTAGGCTTGCATGTACACTTCATTGAAAAGCAGTTTCAGTCACAGCACTTCGACGTGCACTTTGTAGTTTTCTAGTGGAAGTCCAGGCTCGTGTCTCACAGGCAAGCAGGTACTCACCACTTTCCTTTTAGTACAGAGGAAGGCATGACATTCCAGGGTTTCGTTCTGCTGGCTCTGTGCAATATACGCAAACACTTTATCATGCATCTTATCAGCCGTACAGTAGGATATCCTGGCCGGGGTATAAAACAAACAAACAAACAAACAAAAACACACAGAAATTAGATAGGAGAGGGGGTTTAGAAGAACTCTTTAATCCTGCTCTATAAAACGGTTGATAACTACAGCAATGTGTTTAATCCCAGTCGCTGGAAGCTCCACTTTGAATGCCCCCACTCCAACCCAATGAGGAAATCTTACACAACTGTGGAGCCCCTCGTGCTCTCATCAGTCTGTATAATGGCATCATCCAGGAGGGGCTGGGGCTCACACTGTTGGAAGCTCGTCTCCCCCAGAGCTTATCTTGGAACTTATCATTGAGCTTACCTGAGTTGGTTAAGTCAGAATAGCCGGCTGTAGCTCTGCTTTGTTTATCTCAATGTAACTTTTCCTACATGTGGGAGGGACTTTTCAAAAAGACGCAGGACTGCATGAACTCACACTGCAGCGCCAGCTGCAAGCTAACTTCTGACTGAAGCAAGGGCATTGACTAGGGAGTCAAGGACTTCGTCATTACCCTGCAGTGGCCTTGGAAAAAAACATGCTTGCACCTTCCAAAGGCAGTCAGCACCTGTGTGTGGAAATAGCCCTCCTAGCATAGCCAGCTGCGACTAGTGCAGTGGACACAGGCTTTTGAGAAACTTGCAGCACTAAAAGGCCATCAATGACAGAATTACTGCTACTCTGTTTGTAATGGGAGCCTTTTACAGTTACACCGCAGTCTGAATCTCTCTTTAAGACTGCCTGGATGAGACATTAAAAGCTATCTTTTCAGACTGCCGAGCCTTCAGCTGAAAGCTGTTATTGCAGTCTCTGCTTAGCAAAGCTGGAGAGGAGGGGGAAGGAGTGTACGCACAGTGCATATGGATCAAACAGGCACAGTCTCATCAGGATAAACCTCACAGATTTTGCATGGCAGCTCCTATTAAATATTCAGAGAACTCCACCAAAAGTGCAGGTGTAAGAGGGGGAGAGCCACCATGCACCGCATTCACAGCATGTGAAATAAAAACATGCAGGATTTTGGCAAGACTTAATTTATGAATAATGCCAACCCATCCCTGTCTTAGACAGCAGTTCATTACTACACCTAGACACACACAAACCTGTATATCGATATGTTTTCCATTAGCTGACTGGATGCACTGTCGTATAGAATAATTCCTCTCGGAGATACTTTTAACGTGACCTTCTGGAGTTTCTTTCCACTGGCTTTTGCCTGCAAGGAGAGAGGGAGGCAACGAAGCAAAATGACACGATTTTGAGCCATTTCTCCCAAGCTGGCGACAACATAAAATGTTGGATTTAAAATTTAGAGGTGACCATTTAGAAAATGTACAGGAAAACCTGAAATGGCTAAAACTGCTATGCAACAAATTAGGTTTCCAACCTTGGAATAAACCGAGTCCACTAATCACCCAGCCTCTGCTCGCGCAGACCTACCTGTGTACGTAGTGTATATGTTGCCTTTTAATACAGCTTTGCAGCTGCACCACGTGTTTGGTTTTAAACAGCTCACGCAACAGCAATTACAAGGACATTATGCATATTTAAACTTGTCTGGCTCACACATTTCGGTCTCAGACACCTAACCCTACCCTCCCAAGTGAAGGGCTTCAGCAACCTGACACACTTGTAGGAGTTCGCATCTGTGCTTGGATGCATGCTGGAGCAAGCATGCAGTTCCCAGGATTATCAAATAACCTACCTAGGCTAGTGACGCACTGTAGGAGTACAGCCATACAAACCGATGCAAAACCCTAGTCAGAATACATGCACACTGCCGTTTGCTTCCTAGTACTGTACAACTGGCACCGTTTCCCCCGGCAAAGCAGCCGACTCACAGTGGCTACGATCCTCTTGACGGCAGCAGCAGACAGCTCCTCCCCTTTGGGCTGCTCCACCAGCGTCATGCCCAGGTACTTGAGATTGAATGCCATGCCCTCCAGCAGGGTCTCACGGGTGTCCGACCAGTTCTCTGGAAGCTCTGCAGGAAGAGGAAGATGAAGAAGGGCTTTTAATTATAAGCAAAGATATTTTGTATACATAAAAACAGTTGGGTTTATTTTTTTATTTAAATAATGCATACCTTAAGTGGAACTGTACGTCATGACCCCAGTGTATTA
>NC_054565.1:5856769-5881769 GCF_017654505.1 Polyodon spathula | reverse complement strand
TAATTAGGACAAGCTTGCAAGCCTTGCACTTTATTAGTCATATAAAGGGCAGTGCCATTCCTTTTTGAGACGGTGGTAACCTTGTAATCGGTGTCTGGGTGTCTCCTGTACAAGGAAGAGTCTCTGCTTCAGTAACGTTGACAGGAATCCTATTTCATAAAAAAGGAATGAACACGCCAAATTAAAGAGTTTTAAAAGAAAGCACGGCAGAGAGCGGTGGCTGCAGGTAAAATTAAAAAAAAAAACAATAAGGGAATGCTTTAAAAGAAAGTGATTCTGCCGTGTGGCTTTTTACACCAAAGGATGAGAAAAACACCTGTTAAAAGTAACGAATTCAATATGTTCTTTATCTAAACGTTACTGATCAGGAATTTCATTTGAATTAAAGCTCTTTCAAGTGCAGCTTTGTAACTTAAAATGATATATTTTTTTAAAACCTTCTGAAAAAATTTGGAGTAAATAGTTTTGAAAATGCGACGAGGATGAGAACCACTGGGACTTGCTTCTGAAGAGCAGTGCAAAGCTGGATAAGCGAGGCTAAGAAAGGGGAAATGCAGCCACCACGCTGGAATGCTTTTGTACCACCGGCAATCGGAGGTGATGCCATGGCCCTAAAGACACAGATTTATTAACAAGGCTGGCTGCAGCCCTGCCAGATTGTTCTGGTCGGACGTGTGGCACAGAAAGCAGCTCCGGCACACTCACACACAGTGCGGGGGGAAACACAGAGCAAGGCCGCGCTGTAATTAGCATTTTATCTTTATTAGATAATGAATGTGTGTGCTTAGTCACTGTCTGTTCAGTAATAGCTAGCTTAAGGCTGAGTTCAAGTAGCACACCTCCTTACAACAATTATTTTTGATAATTCCCATGTCTTTGGGCATTTCTGATTCAACTGCCAACATGCTTATCCCGTCGTTTAAGGGATTAAGTTTTTTTCTTTCCCCCTGACTTAAAACGCCTCTCTTGCCTGTATTAGTGTGGTTTTGTTCATTTGACAGCCAGCTAGTTATCAATTCATTACTGGTTAATACGCCAGGAAACAGGTGAAACAGGAGACTACAGCATTTAATACAGGTTCCGTAATTAAAAATCATTTCTTAATTGCATTTGAAAAGACACCTTTGTCTAAACGAGTGTCAGCTAGACAAAAAGTTAGTTTGACACAGATTGTTTAAATAGGTTTAAGCTACACACTGGTCCCTATTCATCAAACTTTATTTTAGGAGTACCCAAGTACAGTAGTGGTATTAGATCTTTCACACATGTACAGCATTTTTCATGCAGGCAGAATAAGCAGGCTTTATACTTGCATTATGCTGCGTGTAATGGGAGTCGACGTCTTTGCAGGTGATAGCAGTGGCAGCAGGCTATGTTAGAACAGAGTCTGTCTGTCTGAAGTGGCTCTGAAGCTTTTGGGAAAGAAAACATCTGGCAGATGGGGCAGGTCCCCGGGGTACAAGCGGATGCAGATCTGTGGTTGGACACATCAGTCAGGACGACCAGAAACTAGTTATCCACGCAAGTCCCAAAGAGTCACTACAGTGAACTTATTTTCTGTTTAGTTCCTTTTTATTTTTTAAATGATCTTGTGCATAATAAAAGTATGTTAACATACAATTTTCAGAAAAAAATATTCATATGTGATACTGTAAGTTTAAACAATGTGCATAGGGCATAAATAAAATGTGATTATGTAAATAAAAGTGAATGCAACCTAAAAAAAGTAAAATGAAGTCAAAGCTGAAAGCTTTTTATCAACTAGGTCAACGGTTAAGGCCTTTTAATCGGTTTTCTTTCATTTATTCACCAAAAAAAAACGTTTGGGATTACATCACCACAGGAAAATACAAATGTGCTTCTTTTCTGATTTTATAATTTCATTATGGCTTCATGAGTCCAGCAGGGGCTCAGTTACAAGCTTTCTTACAGTTGAGGTTCAATAACTCAGCGAAAAATGTGGGCCTCTCAGGCAGACCACCTCCAATGCCAAGTAAACAGTCGTGTTTTTAATCACAAGCCCAAAGCAGTTATTAGCCCCTCCAATCACACATATAAACAGTTTTGTAATTAGCTTAATTGTCATATAATTTAAAAAATATGTTTTAATAAAGGGTGTATTCATTTATTTACCCTGAGTGGCTTGTGAAGGGTTAGCCTCAGTAACGAGTTCAACGTGTTCTTTATCTAAACAACTTGAGAGAGAGAGAGAGAGAGAGAGAGAGAGAGAGAGAGAGAGAGAGAGAGAGAGAGAGAGAGAGAGAGAGAGAGAGAGAGAGAGAGAGAGAGAGAGAGAGAGAATGGCACTGAGCAGCCTATACATGTGTGTGTGAGACTGTATATATCTAGGTGTGTGTGTGTGTGTGTGTGTTTGAGACTGTGTATATCTAGGTCTGTGTGTGTGTGTGTATCTAGATGTGTGTGTGTGTGTGTGTGTGTCTAGATGTGTGTGTGTGTGTGTATATCTAGGTGTGTGTGTGTGTGTGTATCTAGGTGTGTGCGTGCATGCGTGAGTGTGTGCGTGTGTGCGTGTGTGTGTATCTAGGTGCGTGCGTGCGTGCATGCGTGCGTGCGTGTGTGTGTGTGACAGACTGTGCATCTCTTTCGTGGGATTTTTCTCCCCCTCTCTGTAGTTCACGGGTGTAACAGGGGAAGTATTGCAGGCATATCACAACAGAAACTTCCTTCCTGACCCTAATAAGGAGGGACCTTGCAGTGGAGAGAGAAGCAGAGAGGAACAAAAAGCTCCTTCAGAGGGGCTGCCTCAATCTGACACGGGTCCTTAGTGCTTTCCAAGTGGTATTTACTGCTGGAGACACAGAAAAGAAAATAAATCAGCACCCGGGAAGGGCATTCCAGTCGCCTCTTATTAATAATGCATTCAGCACCAGGCAATGAGTGAGCTATTTTATCTGCTTCCAGCACAGTCACCTTCTACTCCTAGAGCCTGCTGTTACAAGCTAATGCAGTGGGTCCATAGACCTGTGGGCAGCACAGACAGAGGCATGCTGCCTTGTGATTGACTTTTCCTCTGTCCTGTTTCTTAGTCTGGGGTTGAGGAGGTCCATGTGATCCTACAGTAGAATATTACACTCCACATTTCATTTTAGTCTCATGTAACACTACAGGTATGGCCAAAAGTCTTGAATCACCCTATAGAATTAACTAATTTGACTTCATACAGTCGAATGAAACCTGCTGAATAATGTTAAGTTAACACATTGAATTACATACCGCTTCATAGCTTTCCATTTACTTAACGAAAAATGGACATTTCGAAATCAATCTAACCTGACATACTGTACTGCTATTAGACCAGCAGACTTTCTGCATAATCATTTTGCAGTTTTTTGATCACATGATTTTAATAAAAGAGCTAAACCATGTTCAGATAGGTTTTTTTTTCAATTCTAAAATTCTAGGTGATATAAAACATTTGGCCATAGCTGTATAACATTACATTATGTTTAAATTACAAAGTATTTGTAAACTTTCTCTATAATGCTTAATCGATGCCTTTTAACAGTGTGTTTCTTACATCACGAGTGTCGTAGACTGAGGATTTTACTGTGATCTTGTAGCTCTGTATTCGTCAAAGATCCTCGATAATGTTTTAATAAAAGGTTAATATAAAATAAAAATACATAAAAAAAAAAAAAAAAAAAAAAAAACTAAAAAAACTAAAACCTCACGCTATCTTTGAAACGTTGGTTGTATAGTAGTATTTGGGGGACAAACCTAAAACACTTACATTGACAGATGATCTTCATTCCTGCGAAGGCAAACAAACATGCCTTCTAAGTGAATCATGGTTCTCCCCATGATAGGACCCTGCTCGTCAAGAACCTATATTCATGTTCTGATTTGTAGACCCGGAGCACACAGATTCTCTGTTCGGCTCAAAGGGAGCAGGCATGCTCACAGTGTTATTTTACTCGTCTCGGAGAAAAATCTCCCTGACTTGCCTTCTCGGAAATTCCCTCTCTCCGATGACTAGCTCTTGTAAGGAAAGCTTGCCGGCAGATTAGATGTGTTTGTTTGTGTGACCTGAATGACACCTGTATTGATTACACTGAAAGAGGAGTTCATTCATGAAAGCAAACTGAGCCGCGCGGCAGCAGGGGATAGACTTTATACAAGCTCCCCGGGGAAGGGTAATGCACTTGAATCTGAAATTGTGAAAAGAGGCAGTCTGCAGCAATACAGCTTCTCTGCAACTGCCTTTTCTCCCTTCATCTGGGTCCCTGTGTGTCCAGCTTTCAATGTTTATTTTCATCCCCCCTTTTATAAATCCCTTAAACACAACATGGTTATATTTTAACCGCTGCTATAAATGAGCACTTAGAAAAATTTGGTACATATGCATGGTAATAACTATACATGCATTTAGGACCTTGGTTTACCAGATTTCTCTGTGTTTATTTGTTGCATCTTGGCAGTCATGTATCTTTAAATATATCTTCAAAAGAACTAATACCATGCTTAAGGCATAATTACAATAAAACTACGATAAGTGAGTGCAATTATTGGATATAAAATTGAACGTGAAGTCGTCAGTTGTTTTTATCACCCTTGTTGTTTGTTTTGATCATTTGTGCTTTTTAAAAGGCGTTTAGGGATTGTGGTGCCATAAAATTGTAATCCAGGGAATTAATTTAGCTAGACAGATGGTTCCGATAATTCCTTCATCACAGATGACTCAGGAGCGTACAACAGTCATAATACAAATCATTCTTATTTTTAATAATGATAAAATGATTTGAAAATACACATTTTAGTTTTATATTTAGTGATTGGCTGGATAGATTCAATGGATAATAAATAATAAAAGTATAGAAGGTAATGCATTCCACATTAATGAATTGGGATTCATACGCTCATTAGAATTACTCACTCTTCTATTCAACTCAACAACGTTAGCCCCAAAGATTGATATTTACTTGAACCAAATGCACAGGAATTTCTGTTAAGCAGTTGGATGGCTGTAGAATGTATCTTTTATTGATGCAAGAAATGAATATCTGTCAGTATGAATCACAAAATAAAGTATCAGTTGGGACAATTTAGTGTGAATAGCAAACACCAACCTCCTCCAAAACGAAAGCCAACTTTCAACGGTGTGACACAATCAATAGCAGAACTAATACCTCACATACTTGAGGATTAGGATCAGTGTCATGATGAGGCAGTCACAGAGGAATGCTGAAACTTTCAATAGAAGACTTTTCCCATGAGGCATTCTAGAAATGCATTCAATAGGAGGGTCAATTATTAACAGCTTCAGTGACAAGATGTTCTGTCGCAGTAATGTATGAGATCTCTTTGCATTCACTCAATCTGTTAACCCCCCAAACTCCGGTGCTGAGACCGGCAATAGAGATTTCTGTTTGTCACAGAGCTCCTGCTTACGCCACAGATACATTTCTCCATTTATATTTGTGAAACCTCTGATGAGCTGGCTGGCTGGAGGTGTTACACCAACACACTTCCTGAGAAGAATGGTGGAAAAAAAAATTAAAAAGCACTTTGGGCTATAAAACAAAGGAAGGTATGATCATAATAAATGTAGACACTAGGAGAAGAGGCTGTTAGGCTCATTTGGGCTTAAAAGACTCTTTCTGCCTCATTATATCTTGAGTGATCCCAGTCATTCATCTGTCAGAACCTCACCTGCTTAGAGACGAGGATATAGTGAGGACATGTTACCACTGGTATAAATGATCTCTTATAAAAGCTTACCTTGGTAAATGTGCATGGTAATATCCCACCATGATTTTTTTTTTTGGCTATACATGCATTTTGGACCTTGGTTTGACTTCTCAGTGCTTATTTGTTGCATCTCAGGGAGCATGCGTCTTTAAATATATCTTCAAAATACCAATATTAGGCTTAATTAAATAAAACTACAATAACTGGGTGCAACTGGTCCCATACAGCATGTTTTGTGAATCTTCCAAAAGTGTTGGGATGGAATTTTTCAGAACGAGTTATAACAAGGCTATAGTATGGACCACACTGACTGCTCTGGTTTAGATTTTATTAACACTCCTCACACTGGAAAGCAAAAGGGTAAATAAAAGCCTTTAATTCAGTCCTGCTTGGGTTTTTAAAGATAAAGCAGCAGTTGAAGTCGCCTACCCTGGGGGCTGAAGCCAGTATCCTGGCCAAAAGGGAAAGCTGTTTTTACTCAAAATAGTGTCAGCATGCCCAAACATGTCGAAGGAAGTTATTTATAACAAGGGGATAGAAACTATCCTTTAGATCTGACAAGGAGAGAGGAAGGAAAGCTTGCACTTAGCTGTGAATCTCTTTGAGCCAATCAGATGTCAAGAAACCAAAATAAATAGGTGGGCAGAAAACAGTTCCTGTACGTGTTGCCTCGGCCCGCATTTTAAAGGGAAGGCTGTGCTGGAGATAGACAGAGGGTTCTATTTATTTGTCATTGCTCCAATGAAAAGAAAGGGGAATGTAAGGGGATATGAATATTATTTATTACAATAGGAATATTTGAATAAAATTAAAACAAAAGAAGACTCTTGTGTAAATGTAGTACTGGTGAAAGGACAATGACACTGGGTAATGTCCCTCTCAAGCAAGTGAATTCCCTGCCATTCAGTCCTGGGATAGGGCTGAGCCTTGACCCTTCATTGTCTTGCTCTTTCATTCACAAAATGACCAGCGTATTCCATGAGTGTTACTTATTTATTAAAAAGATCATGGACACTTAATTAAGGACCCATCCTCCACTGAAAAAGGGATTATTCAATAGCAGTCAGAAACTTTTCTGAATCTATTTTTGTTGTCAGCTGTCTGCTGAATTGCTTTTTTTTTTTTTTTCTCCAGCTTTTCAGTGGTTTCAGGGAAACACAGTTATTTTGTCTAATAATAATTCTGAAGTGTGTAGGCACTTGTGGTTTGCAAACCTAAAATGCTAGCAGTTTAGCTGTCATCAATATAATATGCCTTTTCCTTTTTATATTTATATCATTTTTTTTTTTATTATTATAAAAAGTACCCTTCTTAAAAAGCAAACTATAATTTTAGTTTGAATAAATGTTTTTCTAAAGAGTTGAGAACATTTTGAAAAGGTAACCAAACCACAGACTTTTGGAACGGTGGATAACTATATATATATATATATATATATATATATATATATTATATATATATATATATCTAGGATACTGAATGCTCGGTTCGTGGTATACAATTTTTATTCACCACAGTAAATCACAAGCTCTGACAGGATGAGTGGTTATGTAAGGACATACTCCTGTATATATTCCCGTATATATATATATATATATATATATATATATATATATATATATATATATATATATATATATATATACACACACATATTTCTTTATAAAGACTGCTGTAAGGTGGCTTTTGTTTTGTATTATTTTTTCTTGACTTATTTTATTTGATTAACTTTAATAAAAATGCACATCCTACATTTAAAATTCAATGAATCGTTTGTGTTCTGACTGCCTGACTCCCATCCAGCCCTCCCTCCCTCTGCAGTATTAAACAGCATCAATATGGAGATCAGAGGCGCTTTGCAAGTTAGGCTATTATGAGTAATGCATTTGATTGTAATATCTCCCTATAAATACATAAATAACAACAAATACCTTTCATTTCTTATCTCAAGGCAATCTTGGTCAATACATATTTGTCCCAATGAAAGCATGTCCCTAATGAAGTGACCAGGCATGGCTTTTTCAGTACTTTAGCCAGTAGCTGTATAATTGCATGTATAGTTAATATTGTCACTCAGTAGCGTTTTGATTGACAATAAAAAGACCTTATTGAAAAGTGTTCAGGGTACCATTTTGTCCATCAGTCATGCTGTCTAAGCTGACATGACGAGAAGTGATTAGAAGATATTAGCTGTATTGATTATCGCTGCACGGCTAATTGCGCTGTTGCAACTTTACAGTCAGCCTTCATCTATGCATCTCTATTAACGTTAGCTGGCTGACACTTATCCATCATGGAAGCCCACTTCCAGATCCATTGTGACAGAGACAGACACACTTCCAATTCATCACTTATTGGTCCTCCAAGCACTTTTACATGATTGATTCCTGCTTTTTCGAAGTCTCAGTTTGCTAATAGTCTCTTTAAATCTGCATCCGCCTATAAAGACAAGCACTTTATTTCTGTTATGGTTCAATTCATTGCAGAACTGTTTTAACTGTTCCCATAGGCAGAGGTGTACAATGTATAGAATGCAATGTATAGATCTATAAAGTTTTCAGTGATAAGCCTGGTGCTCAGACCCAGGCAGTGATTATGTTGAAAACGACAAACCATTTAATATGAACAAATGATCAAATATTATATGGTTCCATAGTATATTATTAGGAGTATAAACCGTTTACAGTTTTATTTTACCTTTTATTTGTCCTTAAGGGTCCTGATGCTACGTTCCAGGTTTCTTTGCTCTACAGAGCCAATTACAGAATGAAACAATGAACAGGACAGTACCAGTAATGATATATGTATTTTATATATCCACCACCGTCTCGCTAGCAAAGTGTCACCACAGCAACCCTGCTTCAGTGCCTCAACACTGCATTTTGATGCTTGTTGAAACTTTTTTTGGCAGAGAAAGACATTGCTACATCAACGTTTCAAGGCACTTTTGAACACGTCGTTGTACTAAAGCTTTGCTAGCGAGAGAGGACTGATATATCTAATTGCATAGAAATAAAAACCTAGACAATTACTATACAAGCCCCCACTTCTTCCTCTGAACCCTAAAACATCCTGTCGTTAAACAGAAATGTTAGCCAGTGAGAGAGAGCAAACACATAAGCTCATTTAATACTCAAGGGCCTTTTCGAAAACTCAACAATATCCTATCAAATAAAATAATCTGACATGCTTCTTTTTAATAATAGTTCTCTGTTGACTGTAGGAATTCACTCTGAAATGATGCATTTGAGCTCTTTTGCTTCCAGAGCGTAATGCTGTAGTTTAGGTAGGCTTTACAAACCCCCTAATCCAATCCAACAGGCAATGGAAAAGACAACAGATTACAATAAGTCTTTGGTAAACCAGGTTTGCACATCTCAAGTGTTTACAGGCATTAAAAGCATTGAGTATCCACCCTCTGCTAATAAAAACAGAATTAGATTGGGAAGCAGTCTTTGCTGAGTGTCCATGCTCAAAACAAATACTTAGTTGTGGTTTAAAAACCACTTACTACATTCTTTTTTTTTTTTTTCGAGCATTATTACCCAGATAATATAGTTCTAGAAGATTTTTTATGAACTTCCTGTAATCATCAATCATAAAGTTTAAAGAATTGGTGGGGGGCAGTGGGAGACATTGTGACCTCAAGGAGCTACTAATGCAAAAAAGCTATTTACTTCACCAGTGGCACTATTATACAATAGATAATAGCATCAATAATTAAGAGCAGATTGGGTTTAATATTTAATGCTGGCGACATGTAATTTACACTTTACCCGAGAAATCAAAGGCAGGTCTAAAATAAACAAGTGGATATGCCAGAGAGATACCTAAAACCATCCGGAAGACATCACCTTCTGCAGAGGCGATATGAAAATGTAACTTGGCTCATTTATCTAACTATTTATCTAGCTGTGTGATAATAAGCATCTGCATTATCTTTAGTATAATTTCTACCAGTTAAGAATCCCATGCAGAAACAGAAGACTGCCCTTCAGAAAAGTCTGGAAATACAATTTTGAAAACCCCAGCAGAATAGTAAGGCTGTGGGGTTTAAAAACATTAAAACTGTAAACGGAAATGAAATCCTAAATGTCATATTGTTTTACCGTGAAATGGTATTTTATTTCATCATTTACATTGATATATTGTGAACCACACCGCAACTGAATGCTGTATGCCATAGTGAAGGTGGACATCTGAAATATAAACAAAATTAAAATGAAAATACGATTACAAATATTAACTGCACACGTGTCTGTGAAAATGTGTACACAAGCTTAAACAGTTAAGTAACCTTTGCACTAAAGGGTTAAACTTGTAATCTATTAAAAGCAGGTTTACAGCCTTTCACAGAAACAAGTGTTTATCACTGTGTGTCGGTCCTTTACTATTGAGACACCATTGGCATGACAACATATTTAAATATTACAGCTGTATCAGTCTTCCCATCATACCACTTGTGCTACAGTGCTGAACTCTTGCATTGATGTTACATTGCAGCTGAAGATTAATATGAAAGGGTGTCTAGCATAATGAGAACCAGGGGAAAATTAAGCTCAGAAAATCTATTAAAAATAAGGTCTGAGAAATCAAGAAGGTACTGGATCTGATTTTCACATTGAAACATCTTCTGAAAAGTGTTTTAAATACAGTGAAGACCGTACTGAATTGTCACAATGAAATGAACCTATCCAGGGCAGTATGATAGTACCATGATTCCTATGTGTTCTCCTTATCAGAGCCACTGTACCAACGCTGGTTCTAAATCCATTGATAATACCCTGGTATTACATTGATAAGGATCTACAGGTTGTCTGTGCATGGGGACACACCATAGAAAAAAACTAATTGATGTAATTTGATTTGAACTGGTTTTTGACCCAAAAGATATCCAACCAAATTATTTTTAAAAGGACATTTAAAAAGGGATAAGTGTCACTGAATAGTATGGCAAATGTGTGCCAGGCTGAGACACACGTCTTTGTTTGCTCAGAGTGTTAATTTAGAGTAGAAGTAGGAGAAAGTAAGCATACATTACATCAACCACCTCCTTTTCTGTGTCTAGCATTTATAAAAATCAAAAGAGGAATCCAGAAATACGCATTAGGCTGTAAAGGCCAACAAATTAAGCCCCATTTTCTTTGCAAAAGAAAACAATTCTCAAGAACTTAGAAAATACATTTTTATATTTAATTTGCTTTAAATCAGTTTTTTCTATTTAGTAGAAGGCAATATTCCTCAACTGTTTCCAAGACCCCCGAGAAGCCAGGGGAAGCTATTTAACCAGTTTATTTTCAAACTGAAGGTCTCAAAACCCATTTAAAACTGTCAGGTCTCATTATAGGCTGCATTGTAGTTTGCAAACCCCCTAGCAGATATGTAAACAGATGGTAGTGTGGGCATTGAATGCTGGCACCCAGGCCTCAACTAGTTTAAAGCACTGCCATAGCTATACTTTCTAATGGCTTAGGAGGTGCCATCATTTTGATTTAATGGAAGTCATTTTCTCCTCTTTCAGCAGACACTGACACTGAGAGCTGAGGTAGCCTGCTTGCCGACGAAAGGGAATGAAATCAGAAGAAGATTGTGCTCATGAACGAACGTTTCCTGCAAAGCACTGAAACCTGTTGAAAAGCAGCGTTTAACACTGGATTAACCAAACCCATTCCCTTCACCTGCCGAAGGTGCCTGCACTGGAGGAACAGGCAGGGTCTTGTTTCACTGGAATCTGATACTGTAAACATTTTAGCACTTCCTTGCAGAGCTCTTTCCAACCCATTTGAAGATTTCCCAGCGCACCAGTTGCTCCAATTAGGAGACAGAGGTTACTTTGGCACAATCAAGAAGCACAGATCACTCACTTAGCTGAACAGTCCGGTTTATTTTTAAAACCACGTGATCGCGAAGGACATCAAAATAAGAAAGATCATAATTATTATTTTTTTTAAATAAACATTTCAAGCAATCATCTTAATGCTATCTGTTTTCATTTGTCTACCTCTGAACTCTTGCCAACGCTATGCCAGGCTATTTGGACCACAATCAGTGGATTCTTCTTGGGAAAGTCTCCAACTCTGCAGATGACATGATGAACCAGTTCGCTGCCGCCCCAGACTGCTGCTGTCTCCAGTGTAGTAATGCAATAGACGCTTCCCATCGCCACAGACAGCCTAATTAACCATTCCAGGAGGGGAGAAGACAAACTTTATTAATTACAAAGTTGCAGCGTCTTGTCTTTCCAGACCTGGCACCACTATGGTGTGTGTTGATTCCAATCACCTAGGGCATCTCTTACCAGTTTGGGTGCATCACATGTTAGATTTAAAGACTAAGTAGCTTGGAATGGCATTTTGATTTATATGTCTCTTACTGTTTTATGGTGTTTTCAATCATTGATCAAGTGATTTGTGGCCCTGTGGTTGCAATATCGAGTTACTGTCATTATTTCTCTAAATCTGACTTGAACATGATTGGAGCTTGTTTTCTTGTAGAATTATAATTGCCAGGACTGAACAGCCTTCCTATATATAAATAACTGAATGGCATTTGAAAATATTCTATTAACAATACCTATTTGTTTTTCTCCTTGCTTGATTTATTTTAATACAAACGTTATTTCTGATAACCATGGAAAGGGACTTGTTTGCTGACACTGTAGCTGGTAACTGTGAATACCTTTGTGTCCTAAAAACCCCTCTCAGAGCTGTGTCTGCCACACCTACCCCCACATTCTTGACTCGCTAAAGAAAGTGGATTTGAGCCAAGCCACTGCACCCCATTCAGATGAGTGGGTTAAGCAGGCTTTTTGTATGCTAAGTCTCAATAGGGTTATAATGCTGGTGGTGCCAATATTCTCTTCACCAATAGATATTGGACACAAAAGCTAATTGGTCTCTCTGGCCATTTTAATGCAACCAAATAGGATTTAAGGAGCTGCCAACCAGCTAGTCTCGCAGTATAGGCAATTCATTGTAGGCTTATGTACAACTGAAAATACAGTAAACGGGCACAGATAACAGCAGTAGTTTAGTTAGACCGCAGTTTAGTTGCAATTGAAATTAAGAGAAGCAATAAGATCTGAAAGGGCCACAATATTACAGTAAATGGAAATCCTTCACCCGAAAAAATTTACCCAAAGGCACATTACACTAACAAGATTTAATACAAGGATTTACGTTAGTATTTTACCTCTTACAATTAGCACTCAGAAGCCAAACTCAATGTTTACCAGTGTTGTAATGAAGGGTACAATGGAGAGCCCTTTATAATTTGTGAAGTGAAGCTTTGAAAGTAAACAGACATTAACACCTTGAAGTATGTTATGGAAGAGAAATCTGGCAGGACTAACACACACCCCCCCTTAATTTAGTATTCCTAATCCAGGGGAATTCCAACTTGAGCTAAACTATTGTTTTTAATGACTTTTTTTCAGGGATTGAAATAAAGCCGTTGCATAGCAGTGTGATCCACTCCTGACTTTACTATATTAAAACAACACATTATTTTGTTCAAGACTATAAAACGCAACAAAACGGTTACCATGAGATACAACAACTACACCCCAAAGGGAGGTGTAAGGCAGGAGGATTGCTCAGCGGTATCCTCAATACACTTAAAGGTGTGTTTATTCTCTTAACCCACTCCATAGTGGGGAGCATGGCTATAGACCAGTCTTTTATAAACAGATCTCTTTAAACTGCACACGTGATACTTCATACAATCTGCTGAATCTTTTGGTTTTTCAGACTTTACTTTTTCCCTTGAATATAAAGGCCACTTATCCAGCCTCTAAACTAAAGGTTCCCTTCCTATCTTACTGGTAATAAGACCACAACAGGCCTCTGCTTCCTTTCCGGACTGTAAGTTATAGTGATTATAGTGTGGAGGCAGGTGCTCAGTTAAAATAGTCTCAGAGCGTTTCTATGTTAAGAGGAAATTACTTGTAAAGCCTTGGTTTTTGCACCTGTGAACTGCGAGTGTTCTAGTTTTGCGACACGCTTTTTCTTTTTTTTCATATTCCTAACAAGCCATTGCTATGAGGCACTAGGGGGAGCTCTTATGTTTGCAACAAGGACAGGCTTCAGCACAAACACGAGCAGCAGTCATTTATCCTCTGTGTATTTAGCTTTTAAAAACACCACAGCAGCAGTTCAGTTACACCCATTAGCTGCTTCTATGGTACTGTGAAGCGTTCCCTCGAAGGAGAATTTTGATCTGGTTGCCATTTCAGGTCGTAGAAAGTCACCAGTTTTATAAAGAAAAGAGAGATCGGTAATCAGTCTGCTTGTATGTTGTTTTTTGTGTTTAGTAAAAGCCACCGCAGGGTAATGTTGCTGGTGCCCGGTATCTTAAGAGACCTCCCAAGGGTTGTGTGGTTATGTAGGGATGTGGCTTTGCTAAGGGGTTCACTACACTGGATGAATAATTAAACAGGAGGTAATAAACCTTAGCAGTGCTTTTCTAGATTTTTCTGATCAAACGTTTCAATTTGTGGTACCCCTGGCACATCACTGGGCAATGCCCACTGAAGGAATTGTGTTTGAAGGAGTGTAAGAGCCTGCCTTCCTCACTCTGGCATGACATCCTTGTTCAGATATTCCTTTTTTTTTTGCACAACGCTCTGAAACTAGAGGTTTCCTTGCATTGGACTAAATCAGAGACTATGAAATGTCTACTTGTAAAAATGAAAAGGTCAACTCCACAATGATCAGAGGAGGAGTGAGAAATTAGGAGATCTTATAAAGTACCCCAAAGAAGTACACAGATGGAAAATTCATGATTGCCGTGAGAAAAATACAGCCTTGGTTATGAAATGACCATCGATGTCCATGTACCTTGCTCTCCATTCTTTGAGCAAAAACAATATGAACCATTCTGAATGACTGCAGTCATAAAACATGTCAGGGGTAATAAAAACTGAATTATGTACTTAGTTAAATCTTCAACACAAAATAATAATCTGTTTAAATATGCAAAAGCTAATTTTATAAAACTCTTACAAAGCAACCCGCAATGCCGTTTTCTCCAGGTTCCACTTGGATGTTGTGTAGCTGTGTGTGGGTTTCATTTTTAAAGAGGCTGTGTGTTTTGTTTTAAGAGGTAAAACGTTTCAGAGTAACTTTTGGAAGATAGATAACCCCACCCCTATTGATCTTGTACAATGTACGGTAGAGAAACTGAGGATACAATCTGGTGTCCATTATCAATAAGTATAAACTTAGCTGATATCTTTAAAAAGAAAAACAAAACAAAAAAGTGTACTATTGAAAATATAGCATATCAAAAAAAATATTGGGATATAATTATGTTTGTTTTTTTTTGTTACATCAGCGCACTACGGTAACACCAGGCATTTCTTTTACAACACGTCAGCGTCTGTCTAGCTTCCTGTACCCGCACGACATGTTGTCTCAGTATTTTGTTATTCTTGCCGGGGTAAATGCTGCCAATGTGGTCGATCTGTTTCAGATCTTTTAGATATGCAACTTATCCATCCGTTTTTGGCTGTAGTAGTACATGAGTTATCTGTGTAACTAACTCAGAATTTCAAAGCCTGACCTCAAAAGATATTCTCAGCCATGTACCCTGCTAGCGACAGCAGCCTGCCCCAGTGGATGTTTGTTCAGTGTGGTATTTTTTATTGATGAATTTCTTCAGTCCACTAGGGGCAGTGTTCCAGTAGCGTTGGTGCCCGTAGCCTTACGCACGGTATGCAAAATTTTGACTTTGTAAGTGTGGACTCGCATATAATCGCTTGCGATTGATTGAAGCGAAACAGGCATTTTAAATTTATAGGATTGTATTGTTTATTTAGTGGTAGTAATGAGCAAACGGAAGATAGATTTGGTTGATGCCTTGAAAAACAGCGAAAGTCTTTCTTCCGATGACCCAGGTACATTGGCGGTATTGAATGTTAGTCTTGAATTATCTGAATTCAGCTGCTCTTCCAGGATTGAGCACAGTAAGAGCACATTTATACAAGCTTCATTTGTATTCTGATTTTATCAGTGTCTTATATTAAAATAAATAATACATTTCCTATTCATTAACATAGAATGACAAGTTGTGTTATTATTATTATTATTATTATTATTATTATTATTATTATTATTATTATTATTATTATTATTATTATTATTATTTAACTGCCTGTTTTGTCACAACATGTATGATAAAAAACAAAGTGAGTAATGATTGCATTAGTTGCAGTGATTGTGAGAGTAATGATTAGAAATGGAACCAGCAAAACACATTTGTGAGCTGTTTTTTCCCCTAGTTGAAGTCTGTATTTCAAATAGGTTTATTTGTGTCATGTATTGCTGTTGTGGACTATTAGGCTGACAGTGTGATTGCTGCTCTATCTAGACAGCAGTGCGCTGTGTTTATTCATTTTTAGAAAGGTAAACAGTGATGCAATTTGATTGCAGTTTTCTAATGTGTCTGGGTAGGTGCTGTGAAACTCAGGAAACATGAGGCACTCTTATGAAACACTTTACAGCATGTTGCTGCAGAGTCGTTATCAGCATGAGATGGGATACCAGTGTGGTTCAGTTTAACGTACCATGTGAAAGATTTCCAGGGGGCTCCTGGCAGTAGGGCTGTGTAATGGTTACACTGTGGTGTACCAGCTGTTCCTAAGGAGAAGACTTGCTTCAGAGCACTTTGGGGGGGGGGGGGGGGGGTGCTTTTAAACTGCTTTAGTCACCAGCATTAATGAAACAGAGAATGATATGCCATGAATAATAACATAACAACAGTCTCTTTAGCTAGTATAAAGTCTGGATTTTATCATACACTCAAGGATTTAAAATGGACTGAAAGATTTACTGTATAGCAGCTTGGTTTAGCTACCAGTCGAATACAATTCAGAACAAAAAAAAAAAGAACAAACCGTTTTCCAGTTCTGTAGGTTTCGTGTTTTATATTTAGCTGTCACATGTGTAAGAGGCTGATCTAAAGCACAACATGACAAAGCTGCTGATTGTAATAAGAGCAACTCTGACACATTTATAGCTCCCAGGGGAAAGCCCTATTAGAATCATCAGTCCCAGGAAACGATAGCATTCAGGAGCTAATAACTGAGCATATCTCTTCAAAGCAATTAGCTCTGTATGTTTAGGTTAACATTTGCAGAGTTGCCTCTGTGGATAGCTATATTAGCAGTAGCATTTCCTTTAAAATGATCAATCATTTCACTTTTGACAGCAGTTTTTCTTTTTTTGCATTGGGATCCAGCGAATGCAATCTCCACGTCAAGCGAACCTGTAGCCATTTGATGACTAAGTGCCATTTACATTGATAAAACCGGACAGCTTGTCAATCAAATTAGTTTTACTTTTATCTGTGAAACTTTTTTAAAAAGTTTTAAATTTGTATTTTTATACAGACAGCCATTGATATTCAAACCTCTTTTAAAAGGAAGATTTTATTATAAATAAGCCAGGCCATTGAACTTCTTAGAATATAATAGTGCATCTAATTCAATGTATTTATGAGCTGTTAGTAAGCTGTTAAGAATTTCTTCAGTTTCAGAAATACATTGATATGTGTTGTAGCCAAACGTATATGCCTATACCAGGAGACAAAACTCAATGCTGACAGCTCCATCCATAATAGGTTTGTCTCTAATGATGTCTTCTCTTCACTTCAGGTAATTCCCTGTTACCAAAACACCTCTCCAGCCTCTTCGGACTGTACTTCCACACAGCAAATGGGACTTAATGCTGCCTTGGTCTTGGGCTCAGATCTTTTTAAGCAACTTCGAGCGGCGTGAATGTGAAAGCTCTGCACTCCCGGGTCATTTAAAAGTGCTCCTAATGCGATCAGAGGGCGCTACAAATTGCATTGCGGTAAGAGCATGTAAGGCTCAGGTCAGGAGCAATATTGAAGACCCTTGTCTCCACAAACCATATGGAGCAGGACGCATCTGCAGCGGTCACTTAAAAACCTGACCTGAACCGTTTCAGGGCATGACTAGGGGCTCCAGTCACTGGCCCTGTCCGGCTCTAACACAGAGCTGATGCTTCTGTGATGTTTTCTCATCTTTTACCAGTAATGGAATTGATCCTAACCTTTGCAGTCATCACAGTATTTCATTTTTATAGGATGATGTATTGGCTTCGATATGGTACGCGCAAACTACTTTACCTCTTTAAAGTTTAATAGAGTCCCATTGGAACAAGGCTGATCTGCTGTTACTGTATCTCTCAGCTCGAGGCTGGAATCACTCCCCTCAGACCCTTCCCGAGACAGAATGCTTTTAAGATCTTGACGTGTTGAAAGTGAAACTTTGCAAGGTGTTTGTTATATAGATGCCGAAGCTGATGAATTTGTTGGCTAATATCTTTAAGGAGCCTTAAGTAAAAGATTGATGGGCCCAATCTGGATCAATGTCTACGACTTACTTAAGAAGCAATCAGGAGTTTACAATGTGATCAATTGCATGCAGGACACCTTAGGGACAATAGCAAGAACAAGGAAATGGGTTAACAGGGCCGAGAGGAAAGAGCCACCCTAAAAACATACAAACCAATGTGCTTAAACCAGAGCCGGCTTTCTATTTGTATTTGTCTTTACTATATTTGTATGGATCTGGTCATAAAAATTGGTAACAAAAAATAATATTGCTCTGTCCTTGCACAGCAGGTAATACAGAAATACATAGAGCATGTACAAAGCAGACATATACTGTACACCTGTTTTCATGTTTTAGAGGGATGGAAGAAAGAAAACGTTTAATATTAGAGAATTAGAAACAAACAACATAGGCACTCTTTTTAGCTTGCCTGATCTAACCTTTGTTACCTGGCAATGAAGTGCTGCTGAAACTGAGCGCAGAAGTCTTGTAGTTGTGTCCATTTCTGCAGTAGACGGACCAAACCACTGCAGAGCCACGCACAGGGGTGGCTCAGGCTATACCAATTAGTGACAATGGCCTTGAATAATAGGGACTATTTTTTTTTTTTTATGTGCAAGAGTTGCACAATAATAGTGAGTCACTAGAAGCTACCTTTGCAAAGTTATAATTACAGGCTGACTCAGATAACATTTGCTTGCTGTCAGGTTATTTTGAAGACAAGCATCAGCATCTTATTCAGTGTGCTCTGTAAGAAAATTAGCATTCTCTAAAGTTCTTTGAAAATTAAACCTGAAGTTCAAGAACCCTTGCAAGATTTTATCAGCTATTACAGCAATCCAGCGTGCTGTTTCAGAGTTCGTTTGTAATGTTGCACACAGGGGGAAAGAGACCCATTGTTTTATGATAAATGCTCCTTTTGTGAATGTTGCATCATCAAATTGCTTTAATGTTTATATTTTCAGAGCTTTTAAGGTAACTGACATGTTTTTCTAACTGTTGAAGGCTTTTGGGGCTGTCTGCCTGTTAGTGAAGATCACATTATCCTATTGGTATATATGTATTTTGTATTTGTCAGGAACTTACAGGAACCTCGTACTACTAATACAGTATGTATTAGAAAAGCACTGAACAACCCCTCTAACAGCAGAGGGGTTTGGAGGGTTCTGCCCACAAGAAGGAGGCTAGGTTAGGGTTAAGGCTTTGCATTAAGGAAATCTATCTGATTTGGAATATAGCCCCCTGCACAACCTGTCACCCTGGCACACCCACACACAGACATGCACATTAATAGCTAAAGACCAGGAAGGACTCATTTAATAGCACAGTCATATAGCAAACTGTTCTGAACTATTTAATATTTTATTATGTATTTTTTAGGAGATTTCATCATGACACTTTTCCTGTTAATCGATCAATTGTTTTTTCTTTAAATGCATTAATTAATCTGAACAATAAATTAATGAATTATCCTGATAAGTCCCACATGATATACAGTGGAATTGGGGAATGCTTCATTGTAAATGGCAGTAATTACACAGTAAGTGCTATGTAGTACAATTGTACCTGTATGTGTATTAGCATATGCACCATTTGTCTTATCCATCTCTCAGTAAAAATTTGATAATTATTGGTAGGGTTTTTGTTATTAAAAATAGTGCATTTATACACATTATGTACTTTCACATTTTTTCATGCTTTTAGATTTCACTGATTAAATTATAATGCATTTTATGCATGTAGATCTGATTGATCGCTGAACAAAATATGAAATCGGTAAAAGTGAACAATTAATCAATCGTTCTGTTAATCGATTCAAACCCCTGCTTTTTAAAGTTAGCTTCTATCTATTATACAGCTGGTTCACTTTTATTATAATAACTTCCAGAGTTGCTTTGATTTTCATTTTTACAGCTTGCATTATTTTTCTTATTGAGGACTTGTAGGAAAATAACATTGCATATCAAATTTGCAACATATGCTTGAAAGAGGATGAACCAACATTTTCAAACAGCTTTGAACCACCATGGAGCAGGATGGAGGGTAAAGCACTAGGATTACATTCCCAGATTGCCCTGAGGATGATAATTCTGAAGTACAGTTTTGGAGCCGAAGCAAACATTCTGCATTTCCAAACTGTTGGAGCACCACAAACACTTCAGCGCTCCCACACCACTCTCCACAGCAAACCAAAGACAGTTTTTCTTCCTGTTGATATTTAAATACTCCGTTAAAGAACGTTGCACACATGAAATGAGAAATGATACTGGCAAACCCTTTGCTCCAGTGCAGAGCTGCACCATTCATTCATTTACAAACATTTCTAAACTTGGAATTGCTTGCTGTAGTGTTTTTACATTGTGTTGGGCCACAATGGGCAGGCTGGACATTGGGCGTGATCAGTGTACTGCAAGTTCAAATTGTTCAGGAGTGATACATGGCTATTCCTCATTGAGTACAGCCTCCAGTTCCTTCATGGATGACTGTTCTCCAGAATAACTGATAGATCAAGTCATCTCTTTTGAGACTCTCATGAAACATGAGTAATTTGTGTAGGCTTGAATCCAGAGGGACATAGTAGTAAGCCTACTATGTCAAACAGTCTATCACATTTGCTTTCAGTAAATGCAGCTTTTAGATATTACAGCAAACCAGCAATGGCATATGAGTAACACATTAATTACACCATGTGCAATGTGCTACATTCTAATATTTTGCCAAATCCTTATACCTTTTTTAGTAGAGTAGACACTGACAAAGGGACTAGCTGAAACGTCAACTTGACTTGAGTTTCTTAGAATTCCGATTGATCATTTTGAAGACTAATATCTAAAAGTAAAAATTTGTAAAAAATAAAAAAACTGAACTGCAATGTCGAGATCCTAAGCCGAGTTATCATCTTTTGGTGGTTTTCGTTCTTTTACTGCTTATTAAAATGCATTGTTGAACTGTGTCCCCCGCTAATGTGTTTCTTAGGAAACATGGGATTGTGACCCGGGTAGCCAGAGTGCCAGTGTTAAGGGGGCTTTAGTGTAGTGTGCATTTATAACCAGTCCCATAAGTTGCAGATTAGGTTGTTACTCACTGGCTGAATATATTCCAGCAGCTGTTAGATGTTAAATCCAGTCGTTCACGTTCCATCAATGTGGCCAACAAAGAGTTAAGCAACAACTGCCTGGGGCTTACATTTTCATTATTAAATTTAACAGCAACAGAGTGGAATTATGAACATTTCTCTTTAGCGCTATTGTGCAACAGGGTGCAATTATACTTAGATCACTGTCTGCACGTAAATAATACAGCCTGTCCCATCATGCCTCGTGAAGGCCTAATCCCTACATCAATCTCTCGGGCAAAGCATAACAATAATAAAAACAAAACAAAAAAAAAAACTTTCAAAATATATTAGAATGGCAACGGTATTGATTTATTAATGCTAGAGAATGCTACTCTAATTGAATTGAGATCCAGGAAGTAAGTTAATGTAGCTGACAGCGATACAGGAATTTAATCTCCCAAGTGCACGGAATTATGACTTTTTTTTCCTATCTTCGCTGTCAGTTGGATAAATAGCAAATCAATCCGTGCTTCAGTGGGTCACTGAAATAGTCTGTAGTAGCCGTGAAGGCGCATATGGTGCTCACCTGGCCTTCAAGAAGGGTCATGAAGCTAAAATAAGCTGTCATATTTGAAGAGAGGACTGGGGGTATGGAAAACACATGGAAACTAAGGTGTGAACAGCCTTTTACTGGTTCATACCTTTGGAGGAAACAATGAGCAGAAAGTGAGCAGAGAAACTGTGTACAATGAAACAAGCTGAGACTCCACTAATAGCCCGCATCATACCTTTTTCAATCCAATTGCACGTATGAAAAAAAAAACGGTTTCTTCATTGCAACCAAGAGTTTCGTTTGTTTATGCATGGTTTGGCAATTCCACTGAAAATAAATGGCTCTATTGTATCCAATGAAAAAGGATGAATAGCAAGCAATGTCTTTCAATTTCTAAAAACCGACAGAGAAAATGTGTTAGGTATGATGTATTATAATTGAGAAAGCAGGGTTTTATTCAACAGTGTTTGTGGATATGCGGAACACAATGCCCACTGTTGAATTTCTTTTGACTTCAAATGATTCCCTGCATTCAAAAGAGAATCAGTCTTTGAATGATTAGGGCAGGTTCAGAACAATCAACTGTAAGAAGCTACAGCCCCCTCTTAAACCACATGACGGGTTTATAGGCTGAACGGTTGGAAAAGATGTGAAAAAAAGACATTTGCCTCTGTTACCAATCAGAATTCAAGCATATGTACAGTGTTAGCTGTAAGAATCACCCGCTTGGAGATTAAAGAAATGAGACTATTTAAAACAAATAAACACTCATAATGAATTATCTTGAGTTACGCATTATTCATTGTTTTATATAATAACATGTTAACAAATTGATAACGAGTTGTTGATTTCATTATCTATTGTATCAGTTATTATAAATAGGTTACTACATATTATCTATAAGAAAAAATGAGAAACATTTATTACCGTGTTAGTAAACTAGTTAACACACTAGGTAATGAAATGCTTACACTGTACAGTTTCAATAGGCGCACTATACACCAGATTTATCAAGGTGTTTAGTGGACAATAACCATTTTGTGAAAGTCAAACTGTTAATGTTACCTCACTAGTTACAAACACTAGGAACATTCATTCCAAGATTCCAAAGCGTGGAATGAACAGTTTTATTTTCCCTTCAATAATGGTCCAAATTGAATGTAGGTATGAAGATTATTATCTTAAACATTCATTTTAAAATGAAATCATACAAATAATTAAAAGTAGTTCAAATTGGTAGCCAAGGATATGCATAATAATAATAATAATAATAATAATAATAATAATAATAATAATAATACTTCTGATCAAATAGTCTGCACATTCTGCTTTAACATTGCAAAGCACTCTCTGCAGCTGCCATAGTGTACTAATGCCTCTATCAAACAGAAGAAGTGTAGTTAATTCACAATGTGAAAGACTATATTGCCCACAACTAGGCACCTCTGTGCACTATAACCACAGCTGACCAATGGGGGACTGGGAAACAAAAAGAACGATGAAACCACAGGTGAAGTTAAAATGGAAAGAAGAATCGGCAGCTTTATATCACTCAGGCCTGCCGGAGGTATTACAATATGAATTGCTGTTTGACATGGTTTTGTTGTGGGAAGAAGGGCATATTGTGGGTTATTGTGGGTTTTTCAATGAGCCTTATCTACCGATAAGATTACTGTAAATCTGTTTTGACAGGCCACTTGAGGACGGAACGGATCCAAATTATAATGGCTTACAAACAGTAAAATCCTAAACCCAATATACTGTAATTGAACATTGTGTGCAAGATGGCAGTGTGAACAGGGAATCAGTCCCCGGGGTTACTGCAGACAAGCGATGCAAGTATGAACGAATATCGCAATCACGCTATTTATTTTTATAAGAGACCATTGAAATAGAGGCCCAAGAAAAGAAATGAGCATTAATATGTCATGATTAAAATCATTAAAGATTTACAGTAAATCTCAAGTGGTAATTGCGCTGGGGGGAATACACCAGTCAAACATCAAAACGGTTTTAAACAAAAAAAAGCTACAGAGATGGAGTAAGAAGTGAGAATGGTATAAAAAATGTTTTATATGACACTGAATATTGTAGGAACCCTTGAGGCACTTGTAATGTATATGATATGATTTGAATATGATTATATTATATGAATAATCACAGTCAACACTGTCTGGTCTCCAGTTTACATAAAACAATATGATATCATCCACGACTTGAATAAATGTAAAAAAACAAGATCATCTAGACAAGGTCACCCATTGATCTTCATGCTGGCACTCCCTTCTTGAGTGTTACATATTCCCAACACTGGGGGATGGATTAGTTGCTATGTACTGTATGTGTATGGTTACCATCGTTGGCTTAGCTACTTGAATTCCTCTTTGAGTCTCTAAACTTAAAGTAGACGATTGTATTGTCTATGATATTGTGTTTGCTTTCAAACCCCAAATCCATTGAGGAGAGAGAGAGAGAGAGAGAGAGAGAGAGAGAGAGAGAGAGAGAGAGAGAGAGAGAGAGAGAGAGAGAGAGAGAGAGAGAGAGAGATAATGCTTTATTTTAACAATAGGAAAGAGATTTATTAGATTATCTGGTACCATTCTCAGTAAAGGAAAGCAGTTTGGCGCTCTGTTTTCAGGGAGTCTGTTCTACCTAAATAGGTCAACTCAGCTACTGTGAATTTATTCCTCTCATTAACTAACTAGCTGCTTCCCCTAATGACTGGCAATGACCAAGGAAGTACCAGTGCTATAGAAAGGGCTTTATTATATGCCATGCCTATTGTAGAATGGAACTGTGGAACTGTGCATGGTCAAAGCATTTGACTGTGCTTGTGCCAGAGCTCTAAACGAACCAGCCCATTGTTTCAGTATGTGGCTGTAGGAACTGTAAGAGGAGTTCCCTGCATTGGAAAGCTCTGTCTTTCTGCAAGGCATCCCTCTCCATCACTTTTAGCTGAAAGCAGAGCAGCATTATCTCATTCCCGGTTTATGATGCAGTGCGGGCTGCACAGAATCCCCCCCTAATCCTGCTGCAGAGGCTTTGGTTATCCGCGCCCTCAGTCTTGCACTGTCTCAATGAGCTCGGGAGATGGCTGCATTAATTAAATCAGAAATAACCATATGAAGTATCTTCTAATCCACACAGCATTGAACCACAGTCTCCTGCAACCACAGGGCTGACACCGGGCTAAATCGACACAGAAACCACACAGAGAGGTAAAATGGAAAAGATCCTTCAGCCCTTCGAGGAGGAGGAGTAGTATTATTAAGTAGCGATTAACCTGCAAGATGGTTAATGTGACACACAATGGCGATTTTAT
>NC_054565.1:5821269-5856269 GCF_017654505.1 Polyodon spathula | reverse complement strand
TGAGCTGCTGATAGTTTTTTTCAAGCGGGTCAATATGGAAAATCAACAAAGCACACAACGACTTTACTCGAATTGTGCTGTGAAAAATCTCGACTCAAGCAGCGAGTGAGCTGACTGAAATCAGTCAGAAACGGTGGTGAATCATAGGACTTGAAAATGCTAGGCATGTGATTCATTTGGTAGATATAGTTCCAAGAATCTGAAGACCATTTCTCCATAGCGGGGTTTCTAAATGATATGCGGCATCTCTACACCTGAGTGTGAGATCAAGTGAGTGGGGAGAGCACTGGGGGGAGTGGGGGGGGCTTGCACGCGGTCTTGGGAAATGTTATTTGAATTAAGAGGCAATGGTAGCACTAACAGTATTTAACCAGGGCTAAGGTGTACAAAAACAATAAGATGTTAAAATATGCTTTTGTTTGTAATGAATTTAGGTTAGAGATAAGGTTTAATATAAAAAGTCACTAATTATCTAAGTACACTAATTAACAAACAGAATAAAACCTCTGTGAGAAACCATGAGCGATTAATCTATGTCATTCGTTCTTTCTGGACAGTTCATAGTTTAAAGCCACACTGACAAATGAGGTACGATGTTGACATTTTAAAGATGTGGTAAGAGCTGATCAGAGATGCAGTATTCCTCTTAAAATGAAAACACATGGACATTTCACTTTCGTTCATTTTTGCTTTGAAAAAACCTACCAGATAGAAAATAAATAAATAAACAAGACCCACTACAGAAAGGGAGAAAAAAAATCCAATCATGTTACATAAACACCTAAACAAACAAAAAAAAAAAAAAAACACAGCTTCTGTCTACCAACTAGAATTAAGTTTAAGGGAAAGTTCCAGAACGGGGAGCATGCCAATGTAAGGAGCAGTGTTATGTGATGCAATGCCATTACGGATTCTGTCCTGTCCTGTGCTGGTTAAGAGCTGTAAAATCACAAATGCAGGACCAGCCCGGTTCTTTAGTATTGTGGGTAAGACGGTGGTTGATTGTGGTTTGGGTCCAGGCTCTGTCTTGTTATACCAATGGGGGGGGTGTTTCTGTTGTCTGCTGATCTTTGTGCAGTGATATCCATAGGGTGCTTAAGAAAGTGGATCACTGTCATCACTCACACAAGGTCATTAACTGTGACAGTTAGGTGTCTCGAAAACACTTAAAGTCACTTATCTAAATGTAATGGCCCCTGCAGAGGATATCAATACTATTACAAAATGTGTTTTTAGGTTATATCTTGGTCTGGATCACAACTTCTCCTACTTTTCTTTGACTAATAATTTGAATAAAAAGTATTTTACTCATAAATGCTAAAAAAAAAAACCCAAACACACACACACACAGCTTTTTTTTTTTTTTGTCATTTATAAGATTTAGTTACAGGTCCGAATTTAAATAAAACTGAAAATGAATACAAATATTTTAAGAATAGTTACAGATATGACAAAATATAAATAAATATTAATAATAAAATAAGCAAATCTAGGAACCCTTTTCTCCAGGCCTAACTATAACGAAAGTCATTGTATTTTCAATGTTTTTGTTTGTTTGTTTGTTTGTTTTTGCTATACTGATAATCGTATCTATGGTTCAGCTGATGTTTTCAACACGGGTATATAAAGTATATAAAGGACGGGGACACTACAGTTCCATCAGATGATTGCATTAGCTCTCAAATACTGAGAAGGAACGGAGAAGGGACGACAAGTGTGAATAGCTATCACAGTTCTCAAAGGATCATTGGATTCAAAGTTGTCACCATGTTAACCTCTGTTGCCTCTTCACAAGAGTTGTTTTTCCGAAACTTCTCCAGTACTGGTGACAGAGAAAGGTGACAGTTTCAGAAGTCAACATGAAGACAAGATTTCTGAATGCCTTGTGTTATCTTGTTACCTTGGTAACTGGAGTGTAAACACCGGCCTAGTCACAGTACAAGGACCAATTGCGTTGTATCATCTCCATGCTGTATGGCTTATTTTTCTAAAATACAGGTTGTAATAGAAAATTGAAACAGGTCAGGTAAAATTGTAGTCTTAAGTTCAATTATTGTATCGCTAAGGCACAAATTATTCTAATTGTGTTAATGTGAAATGTTTTAGGATGCAGTGTTTGTTTAGAAAGGGGAATTCAAGCCCCAGAAAATGCTGATATATATATATATATATATATATATATATATATATATATATATATATATATATATATATATATATATAACAACTCAATATAACTTTACAATGAACACTTTGGCTATGTACTGGTATTACTAATAATGTATTAAGTGCATTAGGATTAGAAGGTCACTGTGGGTTCAGTTCCCCTCTGACTACAACTGTAAAAAGGCTAGCTATTTAAAAAGAGTAAGATCTAGAGAAGAGGAGAGTGGGATGCATAAGAATAGCTGCCAACGAACATGTTTGTTATAAGGCAGACAGTGTGTTTTGTTGTTTGTAATCAGTGTTGGCTTGTATTTTTTGGTAGTTTGACTTTGTTTTGTGAATTTAAAATAGGTACCCCAAGAAAACAAAATCAGGCACAAGGTACAAGGAATAAAATGCAGTACGAGAAAGGTCAATAAAAACTAGCGTTTCGGTACTGCCTGTTTTTTTTTTTTGTATCCTCTCTTCCGATACATTAGTCGATGCGTTATCAGTTAGTGCAGCTGGGGCCCTGCTTACTGGAAAGAAAGCAGAAGATGTGCTTTCCTTTCTCAGGGTATTCGAAGCCTTTACTCTGAGGCACAGCACACGTCATTGCGCTTCTCTCTCTCTCTGTCTCTCTCTCTCTCTCTCTCTCTCTCTCTCTCTCTCTCTCTCATACACACACACACTAAGGCCGGAAACAAAGCCTCACAGCTCTGTCACGAAACCTTTGCTGCTAAAGTCAGGTGACCTGGAATCCAGCCCTAGGAGATGCGTTGTGCAAACGTTTCGAGCTTGCAGAAAAAAAAAAAAAAAATTGTTGGTTCCCCTCCTGTCTGCAGAAGAGCGGCCCTGCATAGCAACCCACAGTAACCACAACCACAAAGCCTCATCGTCTACAAGCACCTGGATGCCTTGATATACATACATACATACATACATACACACAAAAGCTGCTTCTTTCTTTCATGCATATTATTTTGTGCATGTCTCTTTTTTTTTCTATGCACACATTCTCTTTTCTGTCGTGCGTGCACACACCGGATTTCACAGTCGTTGTTCACAGGTTAACTTTGCTCTATTTTTTCAGTGTTGCGAGCCTCAGTTAGCTAGTTGAGTGTGACCAGCTCATTCTGCAACAAGAGACTCGCCACTTCTTCCTCTGTCTATTTAAAGCGCAGACCGTGGGAAACTACCTCAAAAGTGTGGTTAGCAAAATTGAGAGAGATGTAGAAAGTGCAGTCATGCTAGCATGTTAAATATAACATTTTTATACACACTTTACATATACAGTAAAGTGTTTGTATTATAAACAGCAGGTTACAATACATGAGGATGCATTTATTTTATTAATTAATGTATTCATTAATGGAGAAAATTTGACTCATCCTGGGCATAACCTATACAGCTAAGGCCACAAGTTTTGCATCACCCTGTAGAACTAATTCATTTTTGTTTCATAAAGTCCAATCAGACCTGCTGATTAATGTTAAGCTAACATATTGAATTACACGCCGCTTCATAGTTTTTCATATACTTAAAACAAATTGACATTTCAAACTCTAACATGAAATACTGTAATACTATTATTTGTTTTGTGATACACTGTTGTAGTTTCTTTGATTACAAAGATCTAAATTGCGTTCATGTATTTTTTTTATTTTTATTTTTTTAATTATATCTCAATCCTAAAATCCCAGGTGATGCTAAACTTTTGGCCATAGCTGTAGAGCAGACTCAGTGGATAGTGGAAGGTATGCATGCTATTGTTTTCATGTTTTAGTTTTGTCCTCAGATTTCATTACTGGAAATCACTTCCATGTCCCCCGTTTGTTTTCCCCTCTCCATTATGGCTGATATGACTAGAATCACAATAAACATTCCCGTCAGAGGACAGCAGACCACACCTCAAAACCGCCATGCATTTGGGGACATTTTAGCACGCCCTGCAGTGCAGACTCACAGATTGCATTAAACTGACAGATGCTGTAAAAATACCCCTATTTATATATAGGAAGACAGAGATTTTCTTTATTAAAGCACTGCTTAGATTATTTCAAAGCTACACTATAATGTATGTTAAAAGCAAATCTATCTCTAGTAGTCTCAAACTAACCCACCTCATATCAATTTATATATAAGAGATAAAAAGAGATATTTCATACACTGCCAACGCATACACCTTGAACCACGTCTGCATTGTATTAAGGACGATGTGAAAATTTGGGGCACCTTTATCAAGTGCAGATTGTGCACCTTGACAAAGGGATCACTGTCTCTTCAAATAAAACCCAGGCCTGCGCAATACATCAACTACACATCCTTACAAGAAGCTTGTGAGTCAGAGGTGGACTAACGCAGTGCGGCTCTGAGGGAATTCAACCTGCCCCTGTCTCCAGCTGTGAAACAAGGGAACACACGCAATCCTCAGTGTACTACAGAACCCTGACAAAGAGCAATGGCCATTAATAATAATAATAATAATAATAATAATAATAATAATAATGGGATGCCGTTTACAGAAGAATTGCATTCTCCTGAATTATTATTTTCCTGACGTTTGTTCAAAGAGGCTTTGTTGAGTGCATGAGAGGTTTGTTCAGCCCTGTCAGAAGCCCAAAGAGTCTCACATGGATACCACCTCATAAAGCACACCAATGGCAGCTCCTTTGATTTATGTAATAGTAGCGGCTCTATAATCTTTACAAGGCTTATTTAGATATTTAACCCTTTCAGTCCTGAATTATTTTTGCCAAGCTGAAGTTATAGAATTCAAAAAAAGGATTAAGGATACATGAGAACAGGTCAATTATTATTATTTATTTTTTTACATATATTCATACACTAGCTCAGGCTGGGACCAAGGAGTCCCGTGAGGTTCCAACGTGATTTCTGACAGCAGTTTAAATCACCTTGTGACTTGAGCCTGTAAAACTAGAAGTGTCTACCACTACACAGAATTCTAAACACACAAAAACAGACATTACACAAAATTACGTCATTGCCTTGTTTTGAACAGCTTTGATTAAGAGGTGTCATTTCATTTCTAGTATTAATAAGGCCTTAATTTCCTCTTGACAGTGGCAAACTGTACTCTGCTGCACGCCATAATATTGCTATAACTAATCTGAGTAAAAAATGATTTTTGACTTTGTATTATAATAATGAAATAAATATGTGTTTATTATGAATTCTAATGGTAAATTGGCACATATTTTCTCTAGGATTATTCTAACATTGCATTACTTTAATCAGGATTGTGTCCTATTTATCTATAATTTAAAATGCTGGTAGTTTACTAGACTTTTCTATACGCTTTTAACACAGCAGACTTTCATGAAGGGAGTAGCAGGAGACTACCAACCTGGCTGGTAAAGTATATTGACAAGCAGATTTCAATAACTTTACTTAGTAAAAGCAAATGTGGGGGCTCTATTTTAATGAACAAACCAGAAGAAGGTTTGAAATAATTTTGAAAGCAGTGCTGGTCTATTCTCCTCAGCCCAGACGCGGTCAGTGTAGCCTGTTTAGAGGAAACCATTATGACTCCTCACCCTCACTGTTAACAAGATTCAGCGAGAGACATTGTGTACATAACACCAAAGACTGTGGATGTTTGTTCTGTTTACCCCTTTGTAAAAAATATTGAACTGGATTCATTTCAAGACAGAGAGGACTCACATGGCTGTGACATCCAGCTCAATGGCAATGTGAGACATTAAAAATGGTCTTGAATACATAGGAGACCTTTATAACTACTATATTCTTCAGAGTTAAGCAAGAAAAGAGTCAGTGAAAAAAGCTAAATGAGGGAGAATAGATTGCAACCTCATTTTCTACACACACACACATCCCAATGAGAAACTGCCAAGTTTACCATCAGTTAACTGCTCAACAACAAAACAAAGCAAAAAAAAACTCAGGAAACCACAAACTGCCCCCACACAAAATAATAATAAAAAAAAAGAAATACAGACACTTTTTCTTCTACACAAGGAGATAACTAGTGGTAGAGTTCTGCAGCAGTTTCCTGCCTTTATCATATGATCTGAGAGCTAGTGGAGGGTAATTAGAAAACCCAGCTGAACATCACAGCAGATTAGATCTGCCAGATCTGCTTTGTGTGCTCCCCTATCTGCTGCTGTCTCTATCAGATGGTCGTTTGCAGCTTGTCACAAAACATGTTCTCGTTCATTTTGACAGCTGGTTTAAAAATAGTAAGTAGCAGTATTCCCTTTTAATATGAAAAGAAGAGCATTCCAAACTCAGAGCAAAACAACATGCTTACCCATTTACGAAAGGCTAGAATGGGAAACAATTGTGTCTCAAAGTCTTGTGTATTTAAATAGTAGTTACTTAGTAAATACATGTGTACTTACACATAATTACAAAGACATTATGCATAGTTATCAGAGACATTTAATGTCCCTAGAATTCCATGGAAGAATATCTGCTGTGTTGCATATTAAATGCCAATCCTATCAGAAAATAAATAATGCCCATTTGTGTATTTTGGTTTATTTCAAAGTCATTTTGATATAAATGATGGATTTATATCTAAAATAAATAAATAGCAACTTACAATGTTATTTGCATCTTTGTTTATAATGTAACTTCAAAAACATTTGTAGATTAGTTATATATTATATTGGTAACGGTTTGTAATGGGTCTTAATATTTAGTGTTTACCTGGTAAATGTTTATTTTTATTAACGACTATCTACCATAATACCTTTAAAATAAACATACAATTATACAACACAGCTGTAAGTATGCATGCAATATGTATAAGTGTGCAATATGTCAAGGTCCCAGTGGCACCAATCATAATTATTCAGGCAGGTATCCTTAGTTTTAACGTTTGTAGTTTAAAACTGCAGGTTTCTGCATTACCGTAATGTTCAGACTACAACATGCAACTTTTGTATAATGAATACTTTTTCACTGTCTATAAAAAGGTACACCACCAATGCAATGTATGTACTGTATAATATATGGCTTTCTTGCTACATATAACTTCTCTGCTAGTTATTGAGCTTGAGCACCCCAGAGAAACAAGACATTTCTACAAGTTTGCTTTACTACCTATGATGTTGCTGCTTTATCTTTCCCACATATTCCGTGATACCTAAACATAACCCTTCAAATGATAAATAGTAAATCATGGTAATACAGTTTATTTTCTATTAAATAGAAAATTAGAAAGCATATGTTAATGGGTTAGAATAAAACAGCATTTACAATTCATCTGATGAATTACCATTGGTTACACCCTCCCTGCTGGATTGATCAATAAACTTTCAGTCCATGCCTACAATGACTTACAAGAGAACATGTGCCTGCAAAGAAGGATTGAAACAATCCAACATTAGATACTCTGGTAATAAGAATTCAGTGGGAACTTTTTTTGCAAAAGTCTAAACAGACTAATCTTCTAAAATGTATATTGTCCGTGTTTCAACTTCTTTATCAAGATTTATGTTCACGCTTTTCTGCAATGATCATACTGATACAGATAACACAACAGAGATACCAGTGTACAAATATGCGGCTCTCACATGTCAAACCAAGTCGAACCACAGGAAAGAAAAAACATAATAAAAGGTTTAGCTTTTTTTTTTTTGCAGTTGTTTTTGGTGGAATGCTAATGCAACAAAAGTCCTGCCGATTTTACATTAAAAGAAAAAAAAAAACTATTGATAAAAATACTCGAGTGCATTGCATCTTGCATTGTTTTAATACATTGCCTTACAATGCAATTTAACACCAAGAGCATGAGCAGCAAGTGCAAAGACGTGAGCGTGCAAACATTACTTCCACACTGAGGATGAGACGCTAACTCTTGAGGTTTCTGCAAGCTAATGCCTTGATGGTAGACCAATAGTCTGGGCTCGGTTAGGGAATTTGTGTTGGTGCGTTTGAGGTCTTGAGTTTTAAGTGGCTTGGCCATTTGTGCTGATAGATACTAGGGCTGGGAAACCCTACAGGCAGCCTGCTCCCACAGAAAACACCCACCTCTACCCATCAAACAAGCACATGGCAATTAGAGATGAAAATCGAAACTACAAAAGGTGCTTAAGAAAGTGGATTACTAAAGATATCAATTCTTCCCCAGAACAGTTCAGTAGCCATGTCCTTGTAGTGTGGCATGCACTGAACACAACTGTATCGCCGTTCTCATGAATGGGTGTCCTCTGCTCAGGCTGTGCTGGGTGAGCACACAGTGGTCCCTTCAGGGCAGCAGATATAGATATGCTGGCAGGCTATCCACACTATGTTGAATTTGTAGCCAGAATGTTTATTCTGCAATCCATTTTGATGCAATAACTTTGCAGCCGTACTTCAAAAATTATTTAATAAATACCTACATAAAAATAACCTAACAGATACTGTGCAATGAAAAAAAAGTTGGAGGAAAAAGCTTGTAGTGTAAATCTGGACGACTACATTTTTGTTTCAGTCTAAATAGACCCACTATATCTGAATCTAGTTCTATAATTTCTTTACGCCTGGAATTTGACAACCTTACAGGGCTAACAGCCCCTGGAGACAGAGTCAGAACTCCATGAACACTGTCAGCCATCTTAGACTACACCCATGCAGGGCAATTAGAGTAAAGTACAGTACAGTTCAGTACAGAGCAGCCACTTACTGTGGGCCATTATGATGAAACGTGAGTGTGGAGTTATACTAACAGTTCATTAGGAAAGTCCCTGGGTTACAGCGGCTCTTTCATCATCGTGCTACAGTACTCTTTTAAGCAATTGAGAACAGAAATCAAAGATAATCTTTGTGCAGTTAGAACCTGCTGGACTGACTCTAAATGGGCTTTCTTATATTGTCATGTATATGTGTAGGGGTACCTTGGGATAGCTAGCAGGCTACACTTATAGCAAGCAGCAATACTACATCAGCGCTCTAGCAATAGCAACACACATTCCCTACTGGAGACAGTGAAAAACTTTCTAACACTTTAGCATAACGTATGGCTCCAGTCTTGGCAGTCATCATTGGGCAAACACATTTTTTGACAATTTTTTTTGTTCTGCAATGGTAGTAAATGACTGGAATTGGGGGTACCGCTTCACCGCACGTTGCTCGTTAAACTCTTTTGCATGTATTGGATTTATTTAAGGATAGCAAGAGATTTATCTGATTAGGGTAAAACAGGAAGCATCCCCAGTCTTTCTGCATTATTCACTTGAACCATTACTTGTCAGAGCGTTGTGTATTGTGCACGCTTTCCACAAACAATGGTAGAAACATAACAAAGTATAGTAAAGGATATTAAAAGCATGGGCAATCTATTGCACAGTAAATGAAGGGGAACCATGTGGGAACTGATATAAGGCCAGTGCTCGATACAGTATTTAATACAGTATTGCACTACTATATATTCCCCTAGATACTGCTCTATCTGTTTCTGCATATTCTGAACCTCTGACCTTTTCACTTTGTGTGAGATGCCCCACGACAGGCATGGTGCATTATATTCACACTGCCCACTTACTGCATCCACCCATCCCTTACTACAATTAGTCTTGTTTTCTACAGGGAACAATACATTTGATAAATGTGTGACAACATCCCTGCAATATGGCAAGCGTTGTTTTTTCACTCTTGAAGACACCATGGTTATAGCTGGTTTGTGTTATTTAAGGGGTTTATTGTCAGCCAACGCTTGCTGTCTGGAAGGATTAATCAGGGGGTAACTTAGCAGGAATCTACTTGCTTTACTACACTTTGCAAAGACTTCACTGTGGTACAGCAGGTCCCCATATTTAAATGTCTTTGCTTCCTGTTATAACAGAGCTTCTTCATGATGTCATTTATAACCTCCCATTCCTTAAAGACCAGCAGGAGTGTGGTAATTTGACTGGCAAAGAGATGTAGATGTTTTTTACTCTATAATTTCGAAGGTCAAATTGCAATAGCAATTCCCCACAACAGCTTAGGAAAACTGAAGGCCAGTAGGCGTCCTGCAAAAATACTGCAAAAACGTTCTGCTCTATTCACAGACACTGAAACACAAAACCCAATAGAATAAAGCATTATATCTGGTGTTGTATGGCGAGGCCTATTTAAATACATGTGATGCTATGACTAGTTCATTAAAAGAGCCTCTGCAATCACACAGTGCTTCCATTCTTTGTTTATGGATAACATATGGACAAACCATCAATTTTTAAACCACAAAATAAGACCCTTACAGTTAAATGCATAACCACATTTAGCATATTTAGGCTTTGAAGACACTCCCTAGGAGGAGTCTTATTCTTGGTCATTAAGCCCAATAGCTTCTCAGTAAAATATATGCTATATTCAACTTAAATATAGGGGGTTGATAAAGAAAGTTTAAAAATGACCACAGCGATGGTTTTAATCATTGTGCATTTTGTTTTCATAAAGAATATTCTACTATGATGAAAGTATGGAGGTTAGATTATTTTATTTTGAAATGCTGATGACAATAAAATAACAGAAAATAACATTTAGTCCAGCAACAAATGACTGTATGTATTCCACGTTCTTGATGTTAGCAAGCTGCCTCAACGTTGACTGCCTCGCTCTGTTCAAACCCCTTCGAATTGTATCATTTATCAAATGACCTTTAAGCTCATCTCTGCTTATTTTTGGTTTGCAAATTAAAAAAAACAAAAAACAGATGTAATTATTGTGTTAGCACCTTCGTTTTTACTCTAGTCTTTTGCTACATAAGCTTCTACCGAGTTTTGAAAAATGAGTTCATTTTCATTTAAATGAATAGTAAACAACAAATAATGTAGCATTATATGAAGGAGGCATTGTGAGCAAAGACTCAAACATAGTGAACAGAGTTTATGTTAAGATGCTATATATATATATATATATTTTTTAACAAAAATCTATGAATATATTGTTACTACCTACCTAACCTAAAAATAAAAAACCAGACAGATGCCTTTCATCTGTTCCAAAACAATCATTGAAAAACAATGTGCTTTAAGACCATAAAATAATTCTGTACAAGCATTTACTGTTACTGCCAAAGGACAGTTTTAAAGTTATGTTTATGAACTGTGATATTTTGAGGAATGCTTCTTTATAGTTTCCCAGAGGCAAATTCTGCAACTTTTTCCATCATTTTCCTTGTATCCCCGTAGACAGTGTAATTTGTGCCACTCAGTATTGAAATGCCAGAATGTTTATAGATCCCACTTAAACCATGGGCAACCTACTGGCCAAGATTGCATGAGGTTAAAGAAGCATGCAGTGACCAGAAAAGCAGGGTTCAGTTTCAAAAGAATGTGCAGTCTCTGACTAATGCCGCTCTGAATCCTTCCAACGACGCTGACATTTGTTGAAATGCTAACCTTACACGACGTAGTATTATGTAACCTCAAAGTGTAGCTCCCGACAAAGACACTTCTTAATTTGTCATTGTGGCTGCAACAACTTCTCAAAGTCACCATGAATCTCCCCGCCCCCACCGTCCGCCCCAATTGGCCACCTAACTGAAAAAATAGATGCCATATATGGCATTTGGGGTTTAAATTTAAAAAGCTGATTTTTTTGTTTGTTTTGTTTTTGTCGTGTGGTCGCACGATTGCAAACTGGGAAATATAAAATACCGTCTTAATAGATTGTTATTTTTGCAACTTTGAGGGTCTGATTTTCTACGGGAAATGTTTGTTATTGTTATACAACACTCCCACATTCAAAAGTCCCCCAAAATGACGACACAGCAGTATAGTACATTGGTTCATTGCACGGCAAAAATTCAATATTAAAAACATGCTTGTTCGATTTAGTAATACTAGGCACTAAACAGTTAAAAAAGGAAGGACAATATTTCTTTCTGGTGTTACAGCAAGTATTCTTTATTTAAACCATCGGTGCAGACAAGTACAGTATTGTTGCAGGCTTGTTTCCCTATAGCAAGGCTTTGTTTTTAATTTGGTGCAGTTTAGTGTTGATGGGAATTAAGGGACAGTGGCAATGGCTATAGCCAGGCATGTTGCAGAGCTTCCTCATAATCCTGCCCTAAACAGAACACTCACTGGCCTCTCTCAAGCACTGCCCAGTGCATGGCTAGTACTGAATTGGGTGGTGGTTTTGTGCACTACTAGGGACTTAGCAGAACCACAAAGCATTTCACTTGTTACCAGAGCTGGATTTAAACCCAAGTCTCTATAGAGGGAAAAATAATGAGAGACTAGTGACTTAATGATGTGTGTGTGTGTGTGTGTGTGTCAACGTATATGAAAACAAAGCTACATAGTCGTACTTTAGATATATGTGTGCAATGTTTGTTACTGCTGTATATATATATATATATATATATATATATATATATATATATATATATATATATATATATATAAAAAGGTTATATATAGATAACCTTTCCCACATAGATCCCATACCCTGAGCTTTCAGAAATACATCTGTTACACCTACTCAAGCCTTTTTGATCCCTGTGATGATAACCTGGATATTTTAGTGTTTAATGTTAAAGGGACACAATAACTCTACCCTTTGAGTGAGGACGCCTCCTAACCAAACATCATCTGGGCTCTGGAAGCTATTTTTGCATACAGTACCTCCCCACCTGACATAAGGCAAAATTTACCAAAAAACTAAACAAAAAAACAAAGTAAGGGCGGGCACTGCTTTTCCAATGAGGCTAAGATTATGATACTATCAAGTGGTAAGTGAGGGTGGGGAGTTGGTTTGCAGGATGAAACCACTATTGCTAACAAATACCGAGACACTTTGAGTCACACCACTAATTAGGAGGCAGCCATAGACACAGAAGGGTCGCTGCTTGTGTACCAATGCTGTTTTTTCAGCCTCAACTTTCTACAAGTGAAACTATTTTTGGTTCTTAATTTTTTTGTCGCCACTTTAAAGTCCCTGTGACTGAAGTAGGCCTAACCCCCCCAAACCTCATAAACCAATCACAACAGGATCCATCGAAACAGAGGAGGCCTGGTGACATCACACGTCACGTGACCCCCTCCTCCTCCAGTCAGCAAGGCACAAGTTGGAGACTTTGCAGCCGTGCTGCTAGATTCTGACTTAACACTCTTTCCAGGCCCCACAGACTACCACAGAACCACAAGCGTGGTGCAACCTACATGTTAGACGAGCACCTGAACCTCAGCGGACCGTTTTTTTTCACAGCTTGCCACCAGACGTGCACCCGTCCATATTCGGTAAGTCCTGCCTCTGTTTGTTTTCTGATCCCCGGGTGCCTTGCACAAGCTTCTACTGTGGCTACTTTCTTTCTTTCTTTTTTTTTTTTGTTTCTGATGCTGCAAACATATGCTTCTCTTGCAGACTTGTGGCTGAGCATTCCTGTGGCAGTGCAAACCAAAAGTCTTGGTTACAAACAGGCGCTTAGTTTCCTCTGGGATTTTTCTTTCTCTTATTTCTGTTTCAGTGCAACATTCTCCAAGACTGGCGCAAACCACAAAAAGGTTAAAGCATCGTCTTGCTCGAAAAAGCCATGGCGTCCAACAGCATTTTCGACTCCTTTCCAGCCTTCACACCAAACTTCATGCGTGGTGAGTTCTTTTTTAAAATGTATTTTTACTTTGCTTGGGTCTTTCAAGGCAGGAAACCTCAAAGTAACAATCCACTGCCTTTATCTGATGATCATGACAAAAAAAAAGAAGAAAGCAGACCAGTCAACAAATTCTGTTGGCAAGTCTTCCGTTATGCTGGCTAGCTCTTACTATAGGGCTGGCAAATTGAAAATAGTTCAACTGCTATCAACTGCTCGCAAGCTGTGTTTAACACATTTAAAAGCTTGACTGGTTCTGAGTGTGGCTAGCTACATAACGTATCATTGCCTGTGAAGGAACACAAGCTGTCTTTTTAGCCTTTCAGAATTAACAGCCTAATATTCCAAATTCAGAATGCACTGAAATCTACTATTACAACCTGTCATGAGCCAATCAGTTCTCAATGGCAAATTCAGAGAAACAATAAACAGATAATAGTCAGTTACATGTGCTTTAAAAAATCCACTACTAATGTTAGATGATGAAATATTGAATGTATTTATTAAGAGAATAATAATTTTTCAATTGTATACTCTTTTCATTTTTATTATTGAAAAAAAAAAACTGAATTATCCTCTCTTTCCGTCTAGAATAGGGTTTCCCTAAGCTTCATGGATGTACTAATCAATACATTTCTAAGGTAGACAACAAAATTGCTTTTTTTTTAAAACACACATGCACTATGTTAGTCATGTGCAGTATCTTATGTAAAGCAATACTAGCAAGAAATATGAAGACAAACATGTTATTACTTTGCACTTGCCTCATTACTTTATCTTCTTATCAATGACCAAATGAAAAGAACCAAGATGATGACTGTGTAAAGACACCTTTCAAAGATAATACTCCTAACTGCTATGCTGTTCTGACACTTGCTAAACTGTTGTAGCCGCACTAGCAAAACACACAGCATAACAGGAAGGGAACTGCAACGTCTGCTAGTGGCACGAAGACATTAAAGTTAACCCCTCTTCACAGAGGCACAAAGAGTTGATAGTTTGGGGTGTAAAAGAAAGATGTGATTGATGAGATTTGGTTTTTATCTGTGGAAGTTTGTAGCAGTGTTGTAAAATGTGGTTGTACAGGGTTTTTTAGAAGGCAGGTTTGTGCTAATTGGTATACTATTTAATAGCATGATGAGTATTTAATGTATTGAGCTGCACTGCTCATGTCTGGATACTAAATGTTTTATTTTTTTTCAAGTAAGAGCCACAGCCGTTGGACTGAGCTGCCATTGTTTGACAAGTTTAATAACTAAAATGAAGTTAAAATGAATGTTCCATCCTGACTCTTACACAACCTGCATGCGAGGACTCTGCTCAGCTCTCCGCAGCCTCAAAACATTTGCGTTCTTCTAAATGTGGTCATTGTGCTCAGTTAATTAAAGGCAGTTCTTCCGAGACAGCATTATAAAAAACATTTGCAGAATGCTTTTCAAACTCTTTGTGCCCCCTTCTATCATCCAGATGAGAGCTTGTCAGGGGGTTCCTGGGAACATTGGGTTCAAATCCCGCTTGGGAAAACGAGGCCAAAAATAAATACATTGTTTTACTTTGTTTTGTAAGTGCGTTTTCAACTCCAGACTCTCCTCACTGATTTCTTTAAACGCTGTTCTTTTTACAGTCTCTGTATCCAGTATTTCAGTCATTGTCTAGGTCTGTCTCTTCCCTCTATGCTCAGTAATACCTCATTTTAATTTTCTGGATTTAAGGATAGTGTACTGTACTAACAAAAGCTATACAGAGTTCAGGACAGTAAGAATTAAAAAAAGAAACCAGTATATAGTCGCTCAGATGATGTGCTGCAGTTCATTTTCAAATCATAAATCTCTATGTAATATACATGGGACTATTGATATTAAACTGAAATTTTCCGTTCATTTTAGTCATTTTGAATGTATGACCTGAACAATTGTACTACTGTACTACTGTACATTGTCTTGCAGGTGGACTGCATTATATTGTCTGTGAAAGGAGACTAGCTTTATTCTGTCAGGTAATGTTATTATACAGCTCATTTTTAATGAGTAAATTCCCCCACTGCGTATCTAATATTGATATTTGAGACTACCAAGGATGCAAAATATTATGACCTTTATTACTACAGCATAAATCAACCAGAGTACACAGCGAGCTCTATGGATAGACTTTGTGCATTAGTATTAATATTATACAGGAATGATCAGTGTGCTGTTAAAAATGCATTGCACCAGATGAGCAGGCTCATGTATTCTTTGACTTAAAATTTATTACCTGAAAATATCAGCGCACCAAGCCACAGAAAAAAAAATCAATACTTTTCAGGTTTGACAGACCTCAGCTGATGGGTAGGTTTGATATGGTGTTTGGGTGGAAAAAGAAAGATTTTCTACAAATGATTAATTAATTAGACATTACTGTTAATCCAGATGTTAGCCTTGTTTAATTTTTCATGGAATATTGTGTATGTTTTGCATCTAATTGTGTTTATTTTTATGATTGTAAAAAGGCAGCAGTGTTTTCACTCTGATCACTAGTATAGTGTATTCTTTTGTGGAGAACATTGCTGCAGGCCTGTTTTTAGCTGTTAAAATCGTAATGTTTTCAAGCTTCAGCGTTTAATGCTTTTATTTTAATAGCTAACAGAAAACTGAAAATTGCAATAAAAAAAGGGTATGGACGTACAATTGTACTGATAAATTGGCGTGCAAACTGCAAACAAGGTTAGGGTTAATACAAAGCACAAATATGAAAGTGTGCGTAGTCAGATAGAATGGGTTTGGGTTGTGCAGTTGTATTTGTAGGATGGTTTGAAATTGCATGGCTATTTAATCAAGAATGGTATAAGGACATGAAACCAGTCAACTATATGAAAATCAACCTATTTGCTATCTCGGTTGACCACAGCGCTGAATTCATTGATACACTAGAAACGCTAAAACAACAACAAATATATCAGCAATCATTCGAAATTCTACTTCACCTCTACAAACTAGTGCAAATCTATGATAAGAGATAGGGTGGAGAGAGTTTTCTCTCAACAGACTCAATGCTGCTACAGCACAGGATCATGCATCCCTCCAGTCCTGGAACAACTACTTACAAAGTTGAACAAACGTTTCTTGAAATGATTCAGATTTAAAAATGACTGTATTCGCCAGAAGTATCAATCATACTTTATATGCATTAATATACCAAAAACATATCAATATCCCTTTTTGTAAGAAAGTATTTTCAACCACCAGGAATTATATGTAATCTAATAAGTGACATCTGAAATAAATAAAGAATAGCACGGAATCATGTTTCTCTCTCTCTCTCTCTCTCTCTCTCTCTCTCTCTCTCTCTCTCTCTCTCTCTCTCTCTCTCTCTCTCTCTCTCTCTCACTCGTTTTTGTAAGGTCATTTGGATGAGGACAGGGTTTAAACAGACTCCTATGGTATTACAGGGCTGTATTATACTTATTTTTCATCTTCATTTTGGAAGACTATTCAAACATTATCCATGTGTGTCTCAGTACATTTTCCCTCAGCCATCGTTCCAGAGTTCCAGGCTGTAACTGGAATGCTGAAATGATTAGAATGTTCCTACTAGTAATCTACTTCCACTGCCACACAAGGTACAATGATATGAATCACACTTCTAACTATGACTGGTCAATGGAAACAAATACACCAATGGCCTTTTGTTTTAACACTCTGATGTCACCAGTGTCCATGTGGCACAGTAGAAGAAGCTTGAAACTAAGATTTAAAAAAGGCTTGAAGATAAACAGTTCCCCATTCTGTAGCCAGTTTCCATTACAAGCAACTCAACTGGGTGTCAATGTGTGGAAACAAACATCTCTCAAACAGCATCCCTCTAAGTAAATTTTAAACCATTAGAACCTGTAAAAAGGCTCATAAGGCTCTATTATAATTATCTAAAGAGTAGTTGATCTAAATAACACCACCATGTGATGTATAATCCCCATTTGTTGCAAATCTTATTTTTCAGTGTTTTTCTTGTATGCAGGACTGGTAATAAGTGGTCCAGTCAACCGCCCTTCCAGGCACAACCCTTGCAGGAGTTAAAGAGTTAAAGAGTGGCGGTAATTAGATCCACTGCTGTTTATATCTTTAAAATAGCACTAAACAGAGCTTTGTTGTACTTCAACGTTCAACTCCCAGAGAGGAAAAAGATTTCCTTGTAATGTCTTGTAAGATGGATGCTGTGTGACCAGTCGGTGGGATTGGAGGGCTTTTGCCAAAGAGTAGACATGTGTATTTAGAAGCTGCCTTTGATTTGACAAAAACCTGCTGTATGAGAGAAAAGCAAAGGTCTGTTTGGTGCTACAGTATTTGCAGTTGGTAAACTATCAAGCAACCCCAAAGTACTGGAAAGAAGTGATAAGACCATTGCACTGGTATCGTAACTCAATGCGCTTATTTACCAAATAAAAATGTTGAAAGCGTTCTTGAAAAGGCATAGTTAAACTAGTAAAACATTCTGTGTAATCCTTTTCTCTTTATATTAAGGGAAAACATGAACTCATAGACTGTGAAAGTTATAGAAAATGGCAGCTATGAGTCATATTTATAGTCATTCTGTCACCAAATCTGTTTACACATTTGTATTTAGATGTTAAGTTTAACGTTAACGAAATCACTGTGATGTAATCAGCAATTATAGTATTCATCTAAATTCCTTTACTGTGGATTATGTAAGAAAGAACATCATTTTCTTGTAAACACACTGTATTCTGTATAATTTTGTTTAAATATTAGTTTTATGAGCATTATATGTGATGGATCATGCACAGTGTATTTTCCCTATGGTCATTTAGAAGTACATTCATTTACAGGTATCAAAACCATGTAACATATATACTGTATATAATCTCTAACCAATTAAAGAAGTGTCTGATCATGGATGTTGATGTATCTGTTTTGCAGTGGGCAGAGGGTTGAAAAATGCATTTGCAATGGAAACAGCACCGCCTTTCTCCGAGGTGTAAAAACACCTGATGTGTCTGTGGTTAGACAGCCTTTCATATAGGCTCTTAGCAATTAGGATGAATACAGTGTGGTCTTTGCAATAAGTTGGACTTAAACCAAGGTGTCAAACCAGTATGCTGTTTCATTTCAAATTAATTTCAATCTTTTGATTGAACTCAGTTAGAGGGAATGCCTGTAGACTTTTATCTTGACTCTTGATGTTGCTGATATATGATCTTATCATCGGCAGGGTTATGACAGTTATTGTTGGGTTTATGGAACTTACAACCCCACACTTAAAATCTGTCTGTATAGAATATATCTTTTCATATCGCCATTTATGCACACAACATTTTACAGCTCAAATTTCCAAACATTTACATGAAAAAAAAGTCACTCTTGGTTTCAGCAAGCAAAACCGACATCTGAAAACCTCAATAAAGAGAATTACTGTTTTTTTTACTCAGTGTATGTTGTACTGTTTTTTTTTTTTTTAAATACTGGGAGATATCAAACGTAGATCCAAGTACAGCTCTAATTATCAATACTGAAATTGAAATAGCCAAGAATGAATATAAACGTGTCTTCAGTTGATTTCTGTTTCGAAAATAAATCTGAGAAATTATTTTGATCCGGTTGAAATCAACCCCTAAGTGATTAGCCAACAAATGATTTGATAGAAGAGCAAAATAATGAGAAAAGGCAAGACAAGTTGAGTTATCATTTGTAACTTGCCAAAGGATAAGGAGTTCTGAATAGAAACACTTACGGAAAATATGATGCAAATATTGAAAGTACTGAACAGCATTTAACTTGTAGGATAATTAAAAGGAAATCCTAACTGTAATGAAAGGGGATGTCTGTGTAGAAAATCTGGCACAATGACTTCAATATTCCTATTACCAAAATACTGATAGTCAGTAGTTCTTTTTCAAGCCTATAAAAAGTGGAAGCTGCCTGTTTTGGTCATTTAATTTGATCCAGAACTGACCATAAACCATTTGCCTTTCAAAGGCGTTTTCTGAAGAGTTATGACTCTTAACCAATCAGACAGTATCATGTCACATTGTATTAGGTACTGCAGGTCATGTATGATGTAACCAAGCTCTGTATTATTACACAGTGTAACATGTGTTCCTCAGTGACCGTGTGTAAAGCAATCAGCTTTGCTATGTACTGTAGCAGTAGAGACACACACACACACACACACACACACACACACACACACACACACACACACACACACACACACACACACACACACACACTTATACTAAGAACATTTCAGTATTGTTTGCCAGTAATTGAAATGGAAGGTCATAATGAAAATAGGTATTGGAGCATTAAAAGTGTAATTAAACCTTCATCATTCATTACTCATGCGCATATAGGCTGGCCATTGCTTAAAGTAATCAAAACAATCTGATAAAAAATACACTAGCAACAGGAAAACAACCAAAAAGCCAATTGCACATCTCTTCATTTACGCCATCCGAGTTTATTAAGTTACTGATTGACCACCAGTTAAACATCTCTAACACTGCCATCTCTTGGATCAGTAAAAAAAAAAGAACACTTTGTGTACCAAGATTTGAAATGCATGCCTTTAATAAAGAATGCTTTGTCCCATATTTTTTTCCCCTCTGTAAACATCTGTAAATATGCCTGTAAGTTATGGTTACTACACTGCTGTATTTTCCCCAGGTTGTATCACAGTTTTTTGCTGTTTTGAATATGTGTGTGTGTGTATCTAGCCTACAGGTTTATTAATCTGTACAGAATGCAGTCCTTCATGTACGCCTGGGTTATATAGAGATATTTTTAACAAGCAAGTGCAGGTAGCTGAAATGCAAGTAGCTGAAAGGGGAAACGTTAAAGTGCACTTTTGACAACAATAACTTCCAAGCAATTTGTTAACTGTAACAATGTGGTTAGGGTGGAGAGTTTCAGAGAATTAATGACAGGTGGGTTCCATTCTCAGCGAGCTGCTGTTGGAGTTCTCTTCGTTTTTTAATTTGCTTGTATCTCCCCAACCGCTAGTCAGATTTATTACAATATTTCAAAGACGTTATGCAGTTCCGACCCACTCATTGCATGAATCATCCCAATTTATAGCGTGTAATCACAGACTCTGAACATTTTAATAGGAAAAATTTTGACGAGTCAGCTACCACAAAATGATAACCCTTCGTAGATACCATGCTCTTTATATTAAGTCTTTAGAGTTTTTTTTTTTTAATTGCACATCATAAACCAGAAGTCATCTGATAGATTTTGCTTGATGTTTAAAATTGCATTTCTGCAATATTTGTACATTTCTAGCCGTTTACACAGCAATGTCCAACCAAAATAATGATATGAAATGAACCATACGGTCATACTGTCGACAAAGGGTGCAAACATCTTCTATCTAAATGTACCTTCTATCTAAGTTTGAGCATGAGACCTACAAGATGGCTTGAGTATTTTTCAATGTGTGTTAATTGAAAGTGATTTGGTTCCACCCAGAGTTACGTGCGATCTGAAGAAACAGCCCTTCCTTTCCATTACTTTCAAAACAACAACAGCACTACAATAAAAATAAAAATAAATTGCTTTAATGTCACTCAAAAATCAAATATATATATATATACAGTATATATAAAACAAACTTGCACTAATTTTGTTAGCGATGTATTTGAGTATTGATTATTCAAGTATTGATTTATTTATTAATACAAATCATTTTTATCCTGTTTATTTATTTATTTATTTATTGTTGGTTTGGTTGCAGTGTTATAAACACCATTGAGTAATTTAATTACAATAATGATGTTATCACCAGTAAATTACCTATCATTATACCCTGTGAAGATTTATTTTGTTTTTGTTTTATTTTATTTTATTGTATATATTTTATAATTCTGACATAAAACACCACAAAAAAAAGTTACAATAGAAAACCTACTGAACTAAGATAATGCATAGCAGATTTAGCGTCTGAAAATGTTTCTTTTACTTGATTTCTAAGTGACAATTAGACATGACAGTAATTGGATTCAGTAGATTGTTGTGATGCAAAGTTCACCCCAAGTCTCTGTAAATCGCTTTGGATAAAAGCATCTGCCAGATGGCTAAGTAATAATAATAATAATAATAATAATAATAATAATAATAATAATAATAGATTACATCAAATTCTTCCATAGTCTTGTATAAACTGTGATAAGGAAAAATGCACTCATCAGGTGTCACCAGAATTTGTGATTGGCTGAAGTTATAGAATGGAACAAACACAACAGTCTTGTGTAATATCTTAGTAATTTGAGTTTCAGAAGGAAGGAAAGCATATGAAAGACACAAATGCATGATGACCTCAGAAGGATGCAATTTGTTTCCCCTATAAAGAAAAGCAATAGAAAAAAACTGAACACATTTTCAATTAAAAATATATTTATTATGTGTCCGAAACTATTTTTTGGGGGGTATTCTCAATATTTCATGGATGAAAGGTTTTACTATAATATATATATTTTTAACTCTGTCTTTACAATTACTATTACCAATACTCGATAGTTCTCAAAATACACACAGAGGCGGCCAGCTGGTATATCTATACTCCAGTTATTAACATGTTTACACATAAAACACCAGATTACACCATTTAGGAACGGACTTAAGAAAGACTGCTTTAAAAAAATGAAAACGAGGGCCTGTAAAGTCACATCAAAAAAAAAATACATAAAAAAATACTTCTAATGGTTTTTAAGGTGTAGTTTTCATAAAAGTTAATTGAGAATAATGCTTTTACTGTGTTGTTATGACTTTGGAAATTGCTCTTTATTTAACAACAACAGAAAATAATAATGTTCAAAGACTACCATCAACACACAGTATCACTTTTACTAGTCTTACGCACTGAACTCATCTGTAATGTGGGTTAATATCACTGGCTTGTTTTTATGTGTGTGACTCTGAAGGTTCTGAAGCATGTTGGTATTGATCTGGAATCAGAAGGTAACGTGTGTATCTCAATGTGGAAGAAACACGTTCCTGTCCCAATCACAATACCTAATAAGCAAACATGCAGTAAAGAGGGTGTTAACACACTGTCCTAAAATAAACTTTTAAGAGCAACGCCTTTCTGTAGAAAAAAGTAAGGCGTGATACATAATAACACATCCCTGCACTCTTATCTTATTTGCCCATTAAATATCTGAATTAATAATAAGGCTTGGAGCTATAAATGGCAGTATTCTCCTCACTTGTTTGTCTTTTCTGTTGCTTTAGTTTCATTTTCACTGATGCAACTTTACGTTGTGTACCATAACGGTTTTGTAGTTGCAAGTTCAAACCCTGCCTGCTGGCTAAATCAACAGCGTGTCTTTAAATGCAATGCAGACCTTTGCTTTTTAATACCCACATGCTAGAGGTCTATAAGCACAGCCCCATGTGCTATATCAAGCGTGCTTTTATGAGACAGTAACGCATGGAGGCATTCAGAGTAGAGCTGCCATCTCTTGAAGGGGGAAAAACCTCGACAGATGGTTAGTGGGTAAGTTTAAAAGACACATTTCAGTAAACCCCACCCCACTCCCCAGCCTGCGGTCTGCCAGAGTTCCACAGAACTATTTGCATTTCCAGGCTTCATCTGCTCAATTTTATTAAAAGTTAACTAAAAAATGCACCACTAAAAATAGCAACTGAACTTGGTCATGAACAATTGAATGAAGAGATTATGATGGAGCACTCTAATATAGGTCTACGTGTGAAAGCTTATTTGTAGAGATACAGGGCTGATTCACTTCACTCTCCCCGATCCTGGGTGTATAATTCTGGGGCAGTCCTTGCGCCCAGGCAGCAGCCCTTTGTTCAAGTGAACAGCAAAGGTAGAACTGTAACTTATACAATAAAGATAATCCTCACTCTAATGCTGCAACCCCTTATTTGCCTTCCCTTAAGCAGTCCCACTCCAACACACACACACACACACACACACACACACACACTCTCACGGGACAAAACCAGACATCAGGTTCCGTAGGGACGAGAAATTATCTGTGCAATGTGCAGTTCCTCTTGTAGTTATGAGCAGTGGTTGAACCATACTGATCCTAAGCAATGCACGAAGGGGGGAGAAGTGTAAGGTCAACAGTGATTATATTCCTAGTGCTAATAAGAGGTAATGGATTGAAAATCCTTTAACAGGCATGAAACCAAGCATTTTCCATTGGGCTTGCCTTATTGTAGATCAATGATTTATTCAGTCTATCCGTTATAAAAGTTTTCCATAGAACAGTGTTATAAAGCATAGTGAAAGCATTGTACAGCCCATAGTAGTATGGTAAAGCTAATTAAAAATCAAGGTAAACTATAGTAAATGCATTGTATAACCCTAGGTAAAGCTGCAAAATTACTGAGCAAATGTACTGCAGTAAACTTTCATAAAGCAGATGGATAGACACAGACAGTATGACTCATAAATTACCTATACGTTTGACAGAGATGCAGGCTAGATGTTAAAAAACGATGCAAAAGGATGCAGTACAGTATATCTGTTTATTACTGCACTGTGGGCAACCATCTTCTTTCTATATGTAATCTTTGTACCTGCACAGCTACTGAGCATGCATATGAAACATGACCTTACACCTTGTTCCAGGATTGGTTTTATTAAAGTAAAGTTTAATGTAGTGATAAAAGCCTTTAAAGTATGATGCAGCCCAGCTAAAGCATGATACATAAAAGAGATGCATGGGAAAGGGTTTTCAAGACAGACAGTTACAGTATCAGGGCAGAGCTGAAATATCTGAGCTTGTGACGTTCCTCAGGCTGGCCTCCACTGTGGTCATTCCGACCAGTTCTCTATTTCTCAGCAGGCATCAAAGAGGCTATCTGCCCTGGCTGTTTGTTCAGTGTCTGGTCTGAGGGCTGTAGTCTAGCTTTACACAGACAAATAGCTGACTGCACCAGACAGACATCCTCTGCATGGCCACAGAATCCCTTACAAGGAACTGGTAAATAAACCTCTATTAAAGTGATAGCTCACAGTGCAGCGTTATGAAAGAACGTTGTTCTTTATCGCATTCCATATAATAAGGGCTTTTCAGTGTTAATGTATTTATTACTTGTGTTGTTTTTTTAGGACTATTCAGGATGTTGTAGATGGCTGTAAATGTGTCCATCTGGGATTTCGATGGTGTATGGAAAAACAAAGTGAACGGTTCTGTTTTGAAGTGTTGTTTTGGCATTCTGAATAACTATATCAAATAACAGCACTGGGCGTGCTGAAATTCTATTGCAACAAACAGCAAACAGCAGTAGTTTTATTTTGTTTTGTAGTTTTGTGTGTATCGGTTACACACCTAAAATCTCTCTTCCTGGGGTGGACATTGACATTCAAATTGACTCACTGCACAATGCCCTACAAGACTCCTCGGCTTTTTATATCCCATTTATTTTCAATAGCTTATACACTGTAGCAAAAAAAGAAAAGAGAATGTTATATAACCTTATTCTTCTTAAGAAGGACTTTTATTTAGGCAACATTTTGTAGCAATGTTATGATCAGACGTTGGTACAAGTGCAGGGCAGTAAGATTATTTCAGCAGAAATATGCCCAAATAATTCATGATCCAGGGCATCTTAATAAAGGTTTCGGTAAATGGTGACAAAGTTGTTCTAATTGTACTGGTGTGGGTGTGTGTGGGTCACTGAGAAAAGAAAGGTACAAATCAGGCAAATCACACATACCATCTGCAAAATCAATGTGTCATTCTCACTCTCACCACCTCCCTTCATGTTTACCTCCTTGGGCTTGTTTTTTAAAACTGCTGAACCAAAAAAAGATTGCAGGGCAAAAACCACAGCTGTTCTACAGGCGTGTGGCTACAATAGGCCCCAGTATGAGTTGTGCAGACAATCATTTTAAGAAGCCTAGTAAGGAAACAACATCTTAACACTCAAGTCATCAAAATGTGACAGTAATATTTGCATATAATATTTGCAAATCAAAATACTTCTTTATCTTTTTTCAACCCTCTAAATACCTCCAGTTAAAGTTGACTTATTTGTTTGCAGTTAAAGGATTTGGTTCTATAAAGAGGGGTGTCTGTACTTTGTGTAGTATGAATTCATTGCTTGCAAAATGTTAAAGTCATGCATGTTGCAAAGCTTCTGCAGTTTGGGGTTTCTTAAAAAAAAGCACACCAGGAGATGCTAGCTGTAGCTTGTTTTATAATGGTACGTAACTGATACATTTAGTTTGAAAGCAGTGTCTAAAAAATCAGAACTGCACAATGAATCATTTATTGTAATGAGCTTGTCAGTCCACAAATGGTTCTAATGGTTCCAATAGTTCACTTCTAATGGTTTTACACAAACCCATGTGGTGTATTTTATAGATAAACCAGCACGTTGCATGCTGTACTGAGCTCTGCTTATAAATTAAGGCTGTCATTCGAGGAAGGGAGTTAAACCACGTCCCTCAATTATTCAGTTCCCTTTAATTCACATTATTTGTATAGTATGTGATCTAACAGAGAAGTGCTTCTTTGGTTTCTCCTAACTCCCTCCTACTCACTCCCTTCTTTTGCACACAGAGAGGCACCTGGCTTCATGATGACCTGGCTACAAAAAAAAAGGTTATTTCAAAGACTGATAACCTCCACTATCTATATTTTTCAAAATTGTTTTTCAAAATGTTTGTGAAGCTTAAGGAACGCTTAAGGTTTCCCTTGAAATGACTTTTCGGTTGCAGATCATGTGTGAGAAAATAAAGATCAAAGAAGCGACACTCATTTCTGTGTGCAGCTTTGAACTGGAGTTCAGTGTAACTAATCTCTGCTTGCTATTTTCTCTGCCCCTGTGTGATTGCTCCTTTGCAATATGCGCCAGATTGCTACCAGATTAGTTTGCAGCTGGCTCAGCTTGGTCTGCAATTCACCATAAGACTCAGAATATGGGTTGCCCTTTTGTTCTGTATACCGAACATTTTTTAATTGAAATTTGACATTTAAAATACTAAACATTCAATATTTAAGGCAGCAATGTTCCAGATCATATTTTCTATGTTTTTGTGGTCTCATGTAAATAACACGTTTCACGGCCAAGTTACGTTTTCTCTTAACAAACCTGGTCTCAGGACCGAGTAGGTTATGTTAATCTCTGGTGAAAAAGAGGTGTGCCTGTGGTCATTATTACAAATTGCAAACTGGATGTATACAGTATTTGAAAGATTTAATAAGTCAGCGAAGCATACCTGAAGTTCCATATTCAGTTTATGAGGGTTTGCTCTTGGTTACATACACACACTCTTCGATTAAGTATCAAAGTAGATATAGGCAGAAGTATATACATATCTTTTACTAGCTGTGCTTAGATCTGCCGCTGTTTATATAAATTCTATAGACCCCATTGTCTTCAATGACACATTTTTTAGGTAAAAAGGACCCATACAAATTCAGACAGACACCTCTTTCTACTCTTATATCTTAGACTTTAAGGCTCTTTTTGTCCGTCAATATCTTTATATTTTTGGACCTATAGCTTAAGGATCTGATGAACTGCAATGGCTTTCATGATTTGTTAAGTGCCACCGCATGGAAAACAACAAAGTTTGAGATAGCATGAAAACTCTTGTACTGGTCACATGGCTGTACAACACCTGCATTGGTTAACACTTCCTACTATGAATGGGAAGCAGTGGGTTATTTACACACAGAAATGAATCACAAGATTATTACAAACTTTCAGTATGATTCAGAACAAAACTCAGTTAAACAGCAATATGAAAAGGTAGCTGTGTTAGATTAATTGGACCACCAGTCTTGGTCCACAGTTTCTCCACTCTCATGTGGAAATGAAGTATTTTAAACAAGGCACCTTAACCTTTTCCTGGGTTTAGAACACATTAAACAGAAACTATTGAACATTTATACCAAAAATAAAGTCCTGTAAAATCAGACCGCTTCTTGGAGGATTTAGGCATGTGAAAAGCAAATATTTATGAGACCTCCGAAAGCAAATAAATAAATAGAAATACAGCCCCACAAGTTTGTAAACTCCCTGTGGACTGACGGAGGCCTTTGTAAATCATAGCACACATACATAGCATATTTGATTGTTCTCTCTGGAGCGCAATGTTTTTAAAAACATGTGGCTTTTGTTGTAAGCAAGAATGAACAACAGCATTCCACGCCCAACCACATAAAAGTCAGAGCAATATTGAACTGCGTAAGGGCAAGCCGCCTTGTTTCCTATTTTTGATAGGACTCTGCAACAAATTAAAACTGGAAAACAATTGCCAGTTTTCCAAGCTTTTTCTTTTTCTCAGTATATAATTGTGTAAAGCTTCGTTTGAGTCTGAAGGACAGCCTCACAAATACAATAGACCATTGTCTCCTAGTTTAAATGTGGTTTAAATATTTAATGGCCCTGTGGTTATTGGCAGAAGTAAGAAGTGGCTTCCTAATACTCGATTCACATGCAATTTAACTTTAGCACAAGACTGGTTCTAGGCTATGGATTTTATTTCCATTGGGGCATGTGGACGGCAATGTGTCAGTGTGTCAGTCAGCCTCCACGGCAATGTTATTAAGCCCAAGAAATTGCTATTCAAGGGAACTGTGGGAGTTGTAGTCCAATGACAGGAAAACATCGTTCAGTAAAACTACAGCTCCCCAAATGCACCAGCCAATTTTTTCAAGCAATTTGAAATTCTTATAATTACTGTTTTTTTTTTTTATCATAAGAAGAACAGTTCTCTGGTTCTGTTCACTTAAGGTTCAGGGAAACAACACTCAGCATTGGCACATCTAAACATAACATATTTTTTACAAAGTCGTACTGGCAAATGCTTTCAAATGTATGTGTACATAACACATACTAACATGCATAGCTGCTGACAGATAAGCACAGGAAAAGGCTTTGTTTCCTTGTCAAAGGCTTTCTGTTGAGCATTGCTTGTGCGATTGAGCACTCAGCTATTGTCAGTATTCAAGCAAGACCCTATGGGAGAATCCTGTATCGGAGCAGGGACTAATAAAATCCTAAACGTCATGCCTGATCTCAACATGTGCTTTTCTCAACAGGCACATGCTCTGCCACAAAAGACAATGTCACAAATCAGCACATGTTGTAAATAACGACGGGGCAGTGTAGTGGTCAAAAACAAGGACCAAGAGTCAGGAGGTTTAAGTCTATGATCCTTGCATGACCTTTGGATTACCTTTTTGTCACTGAGCAAATCACTTGGGCCTCAAACCAACCACACGTTGAGTCAGAGGTTATTTAATTAGTTGTTTGACTTTAAGATCCTCCCCACGATTACTCAGGTAAAGGACTTTCAAACCCACCAGCTGAAGATGCTTAATGAAAATACATCGGTTAGACTTGACAAGACAGCAGAGCTGGTTATCCCCCTCTATTTTAGTGCATACTGACATCAGAGCGACTATGTAAAGCGCTCTGATAATATTCTAAATTTAGGGTTCCGAATGGAACATTGCTGCTTGATTTAAAACATGTTGTTCTGCTTAATGCAGAATAAGAGCAAAATGTATTTTTGGAACATGTAATTACCACAGACAAAAAAGAGGGAATGCGACTGAGAAATGACTATGCTAAAGCTGTAATTATTATTATTATTATTATTATTATTATTATTATTATTATTATTATTATGCTATGTAGGAATAAGTGAAATGGTTTTTGAGTTATGAAATCTTCTGGTTTTTTTTTATACTTGGTCTTTATGAAAGCATAGCATTCCATAGGAAAGCATAGTGAGAGTATGTTTAATGAAAGATAAGTATGGTAAAGCATTGTAATTGGTAAAGCAAAGTAATTGCATTGCATAAGAGTGGGAAAATAATGATACATTTTTACAAGGGTAAATCAATAACCCACAGTCTCGGATGCCTGAGTAATTTTAACCATTCGGTAAAATGGGAAATATCACAAACGTTTCAATAAATGGACCACAGTGGCAGCAGGGAAGTTTTGTATCTGTTTATTATTCAAATTCAGACTTGCAGTCTCTGTTAAAAAAAAAAAAAAAAAAAAACTTACGACAACTAGCCTCATTAGGGGTCTACATACAGCCGTCCACCTCCCCCCCCCCCTGGAACACGGTGACATTTCTGGTTTCTTTTGGAATGGACTGACACAAAAAGTGCTTATATTAGTAAGTTGGCTACATAAAAAAAATACAAGCAGGGGTCTAATTTAATAAAGAGTTTCATTACTCTACTTTGAAAGTGTGGCCTTGTGTTTTCAATACATGGCTGAACCAGCCAGGATGTGTTGGCTGTTATGAAATTGTTCTCTGTTGAAATTGTTCTCTGTTGAAATTGTTCTCTGTTGTAACAGAAAAAGTTCTCTGTTGTAAGGATATTTCAGCAAATGTGAACTGGCAGAATTGTGAAATAATGTTTCTGTGTTTGGTTTGTATTTTAGACACTGTAAAGCACCTGTTCAATGATAGGTGTAAAGCAAGAAATGAGAATGAAGTCTAAACCTCCTGCAGTCACAAGCTTATTAGCTGGTGACGTAGAAAAAGCTAAAAGGCTAATACACACAAAAATAATCTGCAGAGTCAGATAGTCACTTCATACTGTGATTTTAAATGTTTTCAGCAAACTCTCTCTCTCTCTCTCTCTCTCTCTCTCTCTCTCTCTCTCTCTCTCTCTCTCTCTATATATATATATATATATATATATATATATATATATATATATATATATATATATATATATATATATAGATAGATAGATAGATAGATAGATAGATAGATAGATAGATAGATAGATAGATAGATAGATATACACTATTTTTAAAAGATGAGAATGTGAGGCATATCGACCAATGGAAAACAGTTAACCATTTAGAGTGTGCAGTTAAAATACTAGCACTAACACACATTAAAAGCCAATCCCATTACAATGTATGGATCTTCCAGCTTTTTTTAAGTAAGTTCCACTAGGAATGAGTGTTGCAGGGGGAGCAGGTTAAGAGTTACACTCTGCTGTACCAGCTGTAGATCAGACATGATTCTAAGAGCACTATAGAGGCCAGAGGGGTGCTTAAAAACATCAACAGTGTGTATCTGAACAATAATAACAATACATTTCCCACCCGTACCATGATGCTCCGTATTGTTAAGTATATTCTCTCACGCCTTGCTTTCTGCTGCTAGGTGATGAGCATTGCTGCATGTGTTTGTGTATATCAGAAATCTGTCTGGTTATTCTGTGTGTTGCTTCTGCATCTGCTGGTCAGACAGACACTGAGCTAGCCTGAATAACATGATGTGCAATGCGTGGGCTGGTGGATCAGCAGAGTGTCTTTGAATTGTTTGTGGCTATTATGTGGAGGTGGTAGCAATGTGGGGGGGGGGGGGGGGGGGGGGGTCATACGCAGTTGACCGTGAGAACACGTATTCCTGGTTAACAAGATCATCCGGTTATAAGAACAAGCACTTTGAAGAAAATAAAAAAAGTTGTAATGAGAACAGATGTTAGGCTTAGGCTTGTGTAAGAGTGTACATAATATCTGGGACTTTTCTTAGAAATGAACTTCTTGAAGCGCAATGACCCATAGCAATGAAAAAACGTATATTTTAGTTTGGTTTTTTTTCCACATATATCTTAGATGACTTGGCTTTTAACGACGATCGTTTGTTTAATTGTCTCAAGCATCTACATGGCATATATTTTGTTAACATAACGTAACATGTCGGCAAAGCAGAAGAAAAACAGCGTAGATGCTGCTCTTGCAAGCAGGTTCAGAGTGCATAGCTCTGACAGCAACACTGCTTCCAGGAACAAATTACCGAAACTGGCCAGCACAGACCCTTTTTATTCCCTCGGACCTGCCTCCTGATATACAAATGAGGGCGCGGAACCCCACACATGGCATTGGCCCTACCCTCGACTCTACCCAATCAGAACAGCCAATCACAGCACAGCAAGCCAGAGCGACAGTACAACACAGTGAACGTTACGATATGTAACGCAAAAAGATTTTGGCAAGGAGTTATCTTTACTAAGATTTTAAAAGCGCTGGGCAAACTGTACTTATATTCCATAATACCAAAACAAAGACCTACACAATACCCATGGTGAGAAATAGAAATATACATATAGAAATAAGCTCTGCAGAATTAGTTTTAAAATTCTTGCAAACAGATGCTGCCTAGACACATTATCCATAAGAGCTTAAAGGCACATTTAGCCACCAGAAGTCAATAAGTGTGAATCAGTGCTTTTGCATGGAAAATGACATGGAACGCTAAGCTAACAGCCCCGGGTCAGGGATTCAAACCTGACCTCGAGATCAGGGGTCAGTCAGATTTAAGCCCCCTTGCCACAGTCCTTACCGCAGCCATACAATCTCCAGGAGCTAGCTGCTGGGAAGAGCAGGAGAAGCAGGCAAAATGGCTTTAAGTAGTTGAGTGTGTGTGTGTGGTGTATCTTTAGAGACTTTTCAAAGATAGGGAAATGCACAATGATAAGATCAGCAATGGATATGATAATCAGGGGAGTAAAGGGGATTTTAAGACCTTTAATGAGTTAATGTCACCTTTCTGACAGGAAGTCTGGTTGTACTTGACTGTCCAGCGCTATGGGGGCAGTGCAGACTGACCGCTAGGTTGAGATCCCTTAAATAAATTAAGTTATCCAGCATGCATCAGTGTTTCTTCTGTATTTAATCCTTCATGAGAAAAATATATACCTGCAAGCCATCTGTAGCTAAAATCCTATGACATTGTAATAAGGCTGGTAGAGTAGTGCTAATTGTGAAACACTAGTTCAGTAATGGCGTGACGACCTTACAGTAAACAACCACAACAATTAGCTTTATTTTTCTCTAATGCAACTGTTGATTTACTTCAGCTCCTGGACTTCTAAAGACAAATGAATGTTTATAAGCAGCAAGCGTTTGATGGAAACACAGTATTTAGCATTTCTGTGAATCATTTTTCTGTGGCTCCGTTTTGTCTGAAATGTTCGTGAGTCTAGATTTTGCTAAAATCATAAAATGTTAACGCACAACATACTATAAAACTAACTGCTTTACTGATTTCCCCGTAAAACTATTAAGGTTTTAACCCACAATAAAATCACAATCGTACAGTGGGTTTTTGTCCTCAAGTACCCCTAACACTCTAGGTTTTGGTTTCAAACAGTTTTGTATTTCTGCTGCAGTCTGTTGATGAACACAGACTCCAGAGCAATCACTGTAGCTCCACGCTGTTTAAAGTTTCAGAGACGACCTGTAAATAATGTCTTATGTACACTGGCATGTTTTAAACAAATATTTGTACCTTTGTGAGATTTAAAGGATTCATTCAAAATGTTTAATCTGCTGGCTGTGTCGTGTTGTGATTTCAGGAAATCCAATTGAAAAATACCGGTATACACTGTAGTACCTTGTTTTAAATTTGAAGTCTTAGATGAAGACCCCCTTAAAGCATGCTTTTCACTGTGCTCCATCTTTAAGCTTATTGCACAGTAGTTACCACAATAAGAGCAGCAGTCATTGGTAATTACAGGGTTATTACAACGTAATTACACAGATATTCCTGCCCTGTGATCTAAAGTGATTAAGCCCAGCATACATGAGGAAACATGTTTCTTCAAAAATTGTCAAGCAAACATTATCAGTTAACTTTTTCAAACAGCACGTGGTCATTCCTGCCGCACACTTCAAGATCAATGGAAGCCGAATTGCACTGAGTGGTGCAGCACTTATAATTGCATTAACACTTTGTAGACGGTGTGGCTGGTTCAAAAGAAAAAGACAGGTTTTATTAACCAAACTCATTAGAAGCTGCCTAAAGTTTTTCAAAACTTTATTTCACTTAATCGCCTTAAATTCCCAGTGTTTCTGTTAAACAGGGTAACACATTATGTTAAAGTGCTGCTTATTAATGTTGTATGCATGTTTTATAAATATATCATATATGTTTAATAACTATGTTATAGAGTGTTTATAAAGCATTGTATATGGTTTACAACAATGTAATAACCATTGACACAATTAAAGTTTTATAAAGGGGACAGTTTTTAGCCACGTATTGTACTTTGGGATGTTTAAACATAATTCCATATATGGCTATTGCATGGTTATAAACCATCTATAATGCTTTATTAACACTCTATAACATAGTTATTAAACATATATGATAGATTCATAAAACATAAAATAAAATAATTAATAACATTAATAAGCAGCACCTTAATATAAAGTCTTGGATTAAATAGTTATTAACACTAATCTGGAGCAAGTTCTTTGAGAAGTGCTCACATAAATATAAATGCATGCTCCTGTCATCTGGCCAGTAGTACTATCTTATTTTGCTATGCTAATTATTATGAATGTTTCAGTAATGTGTGACAGGTAAATACATCACAAATTAAATGTATCATATTAAATATTTAAAATAAACTACACTTTTTAATGTTACATAACATTATGTTAACTACTGCTAGGCTAAACAGAAATTACTACAACATAAACATTGCACTAATTTAGGCATCCGCAGACTGCCGAAATCTGTAGAAGTCACCATCGTGCAAAGTCACATGACCAATGAACTTTTACGCTCACAGAGTCTCTTCTGATTGGCCAAAGGCAAAATGTTTCCTAAAAATGTTTTTCAAAGTAGAACCCAGGTCTACTCTGGAAAACATGTCCTTGTTTCTGGACACACAGAAACAGCCATAGACAAGGAAACATTGCACCTGGAACCATGTTTCCTTGTGTCTGCTGGGCTTTAAACACGCACTCAACTATATAGGCACCACAATAGAAAATGCATTTAATTACATAACAATTAAAACAACTCCTCCCTTTCATGCAAGAAAGTCATTTACAAACTGCTTTGATTTCTTTTTCCCCACATTGTATTAAAAGATGCCATCAAGGGGTAAAAAGGCCAAAAAAATAATCATTTTGGTGGAAAAATACATTTCACTGGTTTAGAGCAAAACCCTCTGTATAATTTGTAAATGCAAAAGAAAGATGTTACTGCCATTTGCTAAGGACAGCAATCTGGGCCTTATGTCAGGCATTAACTTCAAATTATTTTTAATTGCTCTCATATTTGGTGAAATTAATGGTTTGCTTTCAGTGGCATCTGTTTGCAACCCAAAATAGATCAATGTATAACAAATTAGTGAAGCTTAGAGTAAGACCAAGATTTATATGCTCCACAGTCAATGTGGTATTCTGATGCACTTGGGACAAACTGTCTCAGCCATGTGCAGTGCGCCTCCAAGCTCTTGAACCAATATAACTTCTGCTGTAGTTATTATTGCTGGGAATGTTGGTATCCAATACATAACTACAAAAATAAGTGATACATT